>NW_027463980.1:0-241174 GCF_050947455.1 Rhinoderma darwinii
CATGCCCACAGCCACCCCTTGTTCCTTCACACCTTGTATCAGCTGTAATCCAGTCCAGTCCAGTGCTGCCTGCTGAGCAGCACTGACCAACACTGCCTGGGCCCAGGCTTTTATCTCTGAGGCCCCATTATGATGTCAGAAAGCTGGCTCTGGAATCCTGAGGGCTCCACTATGACACGTGCAAAGTTCCGTCTGAACTTTATATAAGACGGTGAGGCTCAGTCAGTCACTCAGTGTTGCCTGAGAGGGCAACACTGCAACAGCCGGCCGCCAGGCTGTCTTTTTTTTGCACAGCTAGTTGCCTCCAGGAGGCCACAAGAGGGAGACAAGGGACTGCAAAATGGAAAATAGGCATCCACCAACTTTACAGACAACTTCTCCTTGCTCCTACAACCTCCATCCTTGCACAGTTTGTTATTCTTCTAGGTAACATAGTAACAAATCCAAATTGCTGCTCTCTTTGTAGGCAAGCAAGGCTTTGTTTCAACTGCAATTCTTACTTCTTCTTGAAATGTAGGGACGACAGTACATTCCATCACATCCATCTAGTGTACACAGGTAGGTCCATTGTGGCGGGCAGGCGAGCGGGCGGGCTGCTTTATTGGCTGTTTGCTGTTCCCCTACTCCACTCCACTATTTGACTGTTGTGCTGCATCAATCAATCAATCAATCAATCAATCAATCAATCAATCAATCAATCAATCAATCAGTGGCTGGCTCAGGTGCAGCTCTTTAACTTACCTAAAAGGGAGGGCGGAGAGAAGACAAGGAAGGTGAATGAGGTGTTCCAATGTGAAATGCCGGAAACACAGAAACACAGACGACACACAACAAGAGGTGGCAATCTATTCATTAATTGCATTTAATCAATGAGCTCATTATCACTCATGCATTGTCCAACAGGTGTTGAAATAATGGGATTAAAAGGGGAGATCCCTTCAGAAAGACAGAAACAATAGCAAAGACAAAAAACACTTTTGGAATCTGCTTTTAGTCAACACATAAGGAAAGGGTGCACCGGTCCTGGAAATACTGCAATACCAGGTCAATGCGTGGAGTGGACAGAGCAAGCTCTATTTCCATCTCCCTGTTCTAAAAATCCATTTAATATATGGTCCCCAGATAGGGGACGTATCAGATATTATGTTCGGGTACTAATCAGTCTCAACCGGCAGGGATAATACGCTGAGTTCGTACGAAAGGAATCACACCACACAGAGTCTGGTACAAAGCTCCTCACTCAGCATCAGGCGTCACTGATTTATTTATTACACACATTTGTTCTATATCTCCTTTCTCCTGGGGGTGGGTACATGTTATCACACTTTTATAAAAGCACGTATCACTGTAAGCCTCTTGTTACTTTGTGTCATCCTTGGATAGGTTCACCCTTATCTGGTCCTTTAGATATGTCTTCATAGTTCATAGTTTGTTCATACCAGGAAGTGACTTGTTATTTTATTAGTGCGTAGTCCCTGTTCAGGGGCCATCTTGCCACGTATACTTATCTAATCCTATTACTATTGCTTCATCACAATTATGTACACAACTCTATAGTCTATATTTTATTAAAGAAAGAAAATTATTATAAACATTAACTTCTGTCCACTCCATCCTTCACAGTCCCCCCTTTTATCATTATTTTCTTCATTTCTTAACCTAAGTGTGTCCGTGCTCTGGGAAAGGGGAGTAAAAGGATTTTTTCACCAGTTTGAGACGAGCCTCCCCTATTAGGAGACCCCCCTTTGTAGCTGGACTTAAAGAGTCGGTGCACACCCTACACTATCTATTCATCTTCAGAACAATAGTCTCGATAAAGGGTGGTTGTTTTCATGGATGGAGTTGGTAAAAGTCCTTCAATTTCTGAAGAAAACATAAAAGTGGGAGTTACTTCAGTTATAGTTTTAGTCATTAATTTCTTCATACATGGTAATACACAACAAGCAATAACTGCGAAAAGCACTAGAAAGATTAAGATTACAATCCCAATTTGGGCCAGAATTTTCTGCCATCCGGTTAACCATGAGAAATACTGATCCCATGGGTCTGTGAAACCTCAATTTCGTTTTAATTCCTCGGATAAAGAAACAATCTGTTTGATTGCCATGGTTACTTTGCCGTTTGGTCCTGTGTTATCTGGAATAAAAGTACGACAGGTAGTACCTATCATGGCACAAACGCCTCCTTTTTCTGCTAGTATCATATCAAGGGCCATACGGTTCTGGAAAGTCATAGTAGATGTGGGTCCTAACTGGTCAGCTAGACCTTGTAAAGCGTCCCTAGTATAGTTAACAAACCGTTGCTGGTTGTAATAGATATAATTTATCCAATCTACATTTTTGTTAGCTGTGATCATAGGGATTAATGATTCAAATCAAGCTGCTACCTGATCCCGGGCCTTGAATTCATCTGGGACCCCCCTTGGGACTCCTATAGCATCTATATACACATGGGGGTCAAAACTTCCTTTCAGATCTCTTTTTTCCCCTTGTAAATATGTGACTATTTTGAGAGATGGTCTCTTGGGTTTCTAACTGTATACCATTCAATACTCCTAAATATCTCTTAAAATTGTTATCAAGAATACAAAATATCTCCTATTTCTTATTTGGCTATTATTCATACATAATATCATCCCATCAGTTTCTTTTATTACAATCGTAGAGTTGAGCCTCTCCTTGTTGCATCTTTCATAAGTCTTATTTATCATTTCGTTTCTATTTTTACTGGTTGTATATTTCTGTCGATACTGTAAATCTGGTTCATAACAACAAAACCACAGCCCCGGCGTCTCTTCTTGTATGCTAATGTTGGCTGTTTTGTCTATGTGAAGGTACACAGTCCCTCCATGTGGTCCTTTTTTCCAAGTCCCTTCGGTTGTAGTCACATTTGTAGTATAACACGGGGCATTGGCCTTACATGTGTAGTTACCCTCCTTTCTATCCACTGTGGCATTCGCCCACCCTGTCCTGAACTGTTCCAGTGATTCTGTACTGATTACGTGTACAGGAGTAGCAGTTCTGCCTTTTTGTATAAGAGCACACGCAACAACCGCCGCAACAACCGCAAAGATCTTCATTCTTCTGGCTGAAGAACCTTTTTACAATGACTGGCGTGAATCCAGCTTGCCTTTCCTTCGAGCTTCACTGAGGTGCTTGTAACGAGTAGGACTTGAAAAGGACCATCAAATCTTGGGTCTAGACTTTTCCTCACGTGTCTTTTAACAACGACCCAATCTGCTGGTTCTAGCTTATACGTCAACTGAATCAGGACCTGGAATGGAAGCAAATACTTGTGCATGCACCTTGGTCAATTGTTTGTCAAGCGTTGATACATAATCTGTTAGTCTACCATACTGCATTTGGAGCACCTGTGGAAAATAACATCCTAATCTGGGAGCCGACCCAAATAAGATCTCATATGGGCTGAGACCTGTTCTTTTTGTGGGCGTGTATCTTACTGAGAACAAGGCTAATGGTAGACACTCGGTCCATGGTTTCCCGTTTTCTACCATTGCTTTTTGGATTTTCAATTTGAGAGTCCCATTTAGTCTCTCAACCTTCCCACTGCTTTGTGGATGGTATAGTGTATGTAGGGCTTGACTTATGCCTAGAGCTGACAACACATGGTTCATGATTTCACCCGTAAAATGAGTTCCTCTGTCTCTCTCGATCATCTCTGGAACTCCATATCTGCACACCACCTCGTTGATCAGTTTCTTTGCTGTGGCTACGGCTGTAGCTTTGGTTACTGGAAAAGCTTCTGGCCATCCTGAAAAGAGATCAATACAAACAAGCACATACTCCTAGGTACCAACTTTGGGTAGTTGAATATAGTCTATCTGCAGTCTCTGGAACGGATATATAGGTCTGGGTGTGTGCTTCTGTGGTACTTTTACAGTTCTTCCAATATTATGTGTTGCACAGATCATGCATCCTTGTGTAAAACTGCTGGCCATCACACTAAACCCTGGAGCATACCACACCTTGTTTACCAAGTCCATCATTGCCGTTTTTGACTGGTGTGTCTCTCCATGTGTTATTTGGGCCATCATTGGGAACATTGTCTTAGGCAGGCACAGTTTATTCTGGCATTGCCAGAGGCCATCTTTTCGTAGCGTTGCTCCTTGGGCCGTCCACTTGTCTTTTTCTTCTTTTGTTGCTTGTCCTTGAAGTTTTTGCCGTAGTTCCGGGCTTACAGCTGGTCTTGTTTCCTCTGGATCTTTTATCTGACATACGGCTGCTAACACGGGTAGCTTCTGTGCTGCTTGCTTTGCCGCTTCGTCTGCCAGGGCATTTCCTTTTGTCTCTGGTGAACTCACCTTAGTGTGAGCTTTTATCTTTACTACTGCTACTTCTGTGGGTAACATCAGGGTCGCCATCAAATATTTTACAAAGTCTGCATTCTTTACAGGTGTACCTGCAGAGGTCAAAAATTGTCTTGCCCTCCATATGGGGCCATAATCGTGTGCAATCCCAAATGCATATCGAGAGTCAGTGTATATATTTGCTGTCTTTCCTTCTGCATGTTGGCATGCTGCTGCCAGGGCCTTAAGCTCCGCTTCTTGTGCTGAGCGGGACGCTGGTAAGGAGGCTGCTTCTAGGACTACATCTTCGGTGGTTACTGCATATCCTGTAAGAAAAGATCCTTCTACAAAATACCTTGAACCATCCACAAAGAGTATTTAGGTCTGGGTTTTGGAGTGGGGTATCTTTTACATGTGCGAAGCCCACTGTTTCCTGGGCCATAAGGGCCATACAATCATGTTCATCAGTTTCAGACAAAAATTGTGACCATACTTTACCTACGTCTTCTCCCCCTTGCTCCAAAGGCAGTAAGGTAGCTGGGTTCAATGTAGTACAGCGGTGTAAAGTAACCTGCTCAGGGAGAAGAAGCGCACAGATTAATCTCAAATGTCTTGCAGTGGACAAATGCTTAGGTTGTACTTGAGTTAGAATAGCAGTAATATATATATCATGTGGTGGAAATGCCAGGACCAAATCTGAGGCCTTGTTTAACATTGAATTTACAGCAATGATAGCTCTCACACATGATGGGGAACCTCGGGCCACAGGGTCTAGTCTAGCTGAATAATATGCTACCGGGCGCTGCTGTGGTCCATGACTTTGTGTGAGAACTGCAGTGGCATGTCCATTTTGTTCAGTACAGTACAAAGTATATGCTTGCGTAGAGGTACTCCATGGATTGGTGTCACAAGCCGCTACCAAACACAACTCCTCCTCATTCAGCTGATAATCCAGAATACTTTGAGAATCTCACTTTTATCAGGTTCTGCAAATACTTGATTAATACAAAAACAAATAAAAATAAAACATTCCCAAAAACTTTACATCAAATTAACAATGTCCAGACAAGTTTTGTTTTGCCTTCTCCCTCATCTAAATCCATAAAGACTCGTGTGAGTGATGTCACCTCGCCTCCTGTGTAACTTTGCTGGAGGGGGATGGTCTCTTACACATAAACCAAAATTGTACCTGATCAGTTCCTTCACCCTTCCCCCCTTTGTGGACTCTGCGAGAGTGATGTAGCAGAGTTCACAACTACATCTCAACATAACACTAATTTAACCCCTTGTAATGTACAACAGCCTGAAACAAAAATGACTTTTTCCTGACAAACATTTGATCTTTACAATGACATAACTCATGTGTGAAATCAAAAACAAAACAATTGTAGTTAGTTATTCAATAAAACAGAAAATATTATCTCTGATCACATTAATTACTGCAAACCAATAAACAGTATATAAAAATAGGGAACGGTGGGGGGCACATACATTTTCAAAACCCCGTGTCTCACAGTATCTGTAGTTTAATACATCTGAATTAACATCAAAACACATGAAATCTGATCACATCATAACACATAAATATCGTAACTTTTATAACCAACAGCGCTTGCGCAAAAGAGAAGAAATGTATTTAGGTTTGTAGACATTACTGATATATATATATCTCAGCAGTGCATATTGAGATCCCTCTGTCTCATCAGCCCTGCAGACTGCACCCAGTCAGCCCCCCTCCTCCTCCTCTCAAACACAGCACACTTTAGGGGGGAGGGAGGTCACAAACTCGCAGCTTCTCACAATCTTAACACTTTCAATGCCGGCAAAACAACATACGTATCTGCAATCATTTATCACACCATTGTACAGGAATTATCTACGTTAATGTTTAACCGTACAATCTGACGGCCACCATCTCTATATTATGATGACGTGTTGTTTCATCAGTGAACTAAAACTGGAACTTCTGTAAATAGAAAAAACACTACAAATGACAAAATTAACAAGGTGATTATTTCATACTGATTTGGTTGGGCCGGGCGTGGCCACATCCTACGGAGGGGGCTTATAAAATCCACCTTCTTGTGTGAGTACCGGATATAACGGAACAACAGGTTTAGGTGTACCAAGATGGCCTCCTGGGGCGGGGAGTGGTGCCGAAGGCGTGGCATATATGGGAGGATCGGGGCGTGGAAAGTGACATGATACACAATATTCAACTTGGGGCGGGTTCTGTTAACCACAACTGGGACACTCCCACGAAGTTAGAATTCCACCGTCGCCATTATAGGGCGGTGGCTGGACACGTTCTTTGTAATACACATATTTGATGATTTTACCCTTTCTGTCTCGTATTTCTTGCTCAGTAAACTTGTCTTTAGTTATGGCTATGGCTGTTCTTTGCCAAGCTAATGCTTCATCTAACTTTCCTTCGTCACTTAATCTTCCCTTGTTTTCCCTAAGAGCTGCAGCCCATTCTTCCATCTATAAATATGCCACCTATGTGCATAACTTTCTTACTATTTTCTACATTCTTCTTGCCTGTCTCTTTTTTTTTTTTTTTTTAAACACATTAAACATACTGTTCTATATTTAACACCGTCCTGAGAATGAAACCTTATTCTCGATGTTTCTGAACACAAAACACAATTTTTTTTTTATTTTTTTTTAACACAATTATAACTGACTGTCTGTCTCTGTCGTCTTAATGGTATCAACCTATACCCTGCGACCAATTAAATTATTACACTTACACCTGTCGTCTTAATGGTATCAACCTATACCCTGCGACCAATTAAATTATTACACTTACACCTGTCGTCTTAATGGTATCAACCTATACCCTGCGACCAATTAAATTAAATTATTACACCTGTCGTCTTAATGGTATCAACCTATACCCTGCGACCAATTAAATTAAATTATTACACCTGTCGTCTTAATGGTATCAACCTATACCCTGCGACCAATTAAATTATCACACTTATACTTATCACCTATGCCGGCGAGACGCGACTATCTATACTATGATTCTTGGAACCACACAGCGGGTTAACTCTCTGTCGCTGAGAGTGTGGCCGGGATCGACTCCAAATACCTCGGTATCTTATCACCTGCTCACTCTCCCACACGGATAAGAGCCAATATTCATAAACATGAACTTAACCTTACCGTGTTTTATTTGAAGCTGATCAGACTTCCTGGGAGCGTGGCTGGCGATTCAATGTTGAGGCGTCTGGGGGTCGTCGATCACGGACACGGCTTATCCCTCGAGTGTGGCCCCACGTTGGGCGCCAAAATGTTCGGGTACTAATCAGTCTCAACCGGCAGGGATAATACGCTGAGTTCGTACGAAAGGAATCACACCACACAGAGTCTGGTACAAAGCTCCTCACTCAGCATCAGGCGTCACTGATTTATTTATTACACACATTTGTTCTATATCTCCTTTCTCCTGGGGGTGGGTACATGTTATCACACTTTTATAAAAGCACGTATCACTGTAAGCCTCTTGTTACTTTGTGTCATCCTTGGATAGGTTCACCCTTATCTGGTCCTTTAGATATGTCTTCATAGTTCATAGTTTGTTCATACCAGGAAGTGACTTGTTATTTTATTAGTGCGTAGTCCCTGTTCAGGGGCCATCTTGCCACGTATACTTATCTAATCCTATTACTATTGCTTCATCACAATTATGTACACAACTCTATAGTCTATATTTTATTAAAGAAAGAAAATTATTATAAACATTAACTTCTGTCCACTCCATCCTTCACAGTTAAACTGATAAGAACAGATACTACACTTGATCTTAGCCAAAAGGCCGAGAAGCGATAACCCGAACGGGCCGCGCGTTGCCCGAGCCTGCCCGATACTGCTGTTCAGCCCTTGCAGCGATTCAGCCTACTTCTAGGCAATTCCATGGGGCCCTGCAGGCTCACACACTCACAGCTACACGGGAGGTGAATAAAGGCCGGAGAGGAAGCCAGACAGGATTTGCTTCTTTTGCTTGCACCACAATGCAGTGCTGAAAGAGGAGGAATCTACATAAAAACGCCTTCCTGGCAACGCCCAAATGCCCTGCTGCCATGCAGATAAACACTGGCAGCGGCAGCAAGTGCATGCCCACAGCCACCCCTTGTTCCTTCACACCTTGTATCAGCTGTAATCCAGTCCAGTCCAGTGCTGCCTGCTGAGCAGCACTGACCAACACTGCCTGGGCCCAGGCTTTTATCTCTGAGGCCCCATTATGATGTCAGAAAGCTGGCTCTGGAATCCTGAGGGCTCCACTATGACACGTGCAAAGTTCCGTCTGAACTTTATATAAGACGGTGAGGCTCAGTCAGTCACTCAGTGTTGCCTGAGAGGGCAACACTGCAACAGCCGGCCGCCAGGCTGTCTTTTTTTTGCACAGCTAGTTGCCTCCAGGAGGCCACAAGAGGGAGACAAGGGACTGCAAAATGGAAAATAGGCATCCACCAACTTTACAGACAACTTCTCCTTGCTCCTACAACCTCCATCCTTGCACAGTTTGTTATTCTTCTAGGTAACATAGTAACAAATCCAAATTGCTGCTCTCTTTGTAGGCAAGCAAGGCTTTGTTGCAACTGCAATTCTTACTTCTTCTTGAAATGTAGGGACGACAGTACATTCCATCACATCCATCTAGTGTACACAGGTAGGTCCATTGTGGCGGGCAGGCGAGCGGGCGGGCTGCTTTATTGGCTGTTTGCTGTTCCCCTACTCCACTCCACTATTTGACTGTTGTGCTGCATCAATCAATCAATCAATCAATCAATCAATCAATCAATCAATCAGTGGCTGGCTCAGGTGCAGCTCTTTAACTTACCTAAAAGGGAGGGCGGAGAGAAGACAAGGAAGGTGAATGAGGTGTTCCAATGTGAAATGCCGGAAACACAGAAACACAGACGACACACAACAAGAGGTGGCAATCTATTCATTAATTGCATTTAATCAATGAGCTCATTATCACTCATGCATTGTCCAACAGGTGTTGAAATAATGGGATTAAAAGGGGAGATCCCTTCAGAAAGACAGAAACAATAGCAAAGACAAAAAACACTTTTGGAATCTGCTTTTAGTCAACACATAAGGAAAGGGTGCACCGGTCCTGGAAATACTGCAATACCAGGTCAATGCGTGGAGTGGACAGAGCAAGCTCTATTTCCATCTCCCTGTTCTAAAAATCCATTTAATATATGGTCCCCAGATAGGGGACGTATCAGATATTAAACTGATAAGAACAGATACTACACTTGATCTTAGCCAAAAGGCCGAGAAGCGATAACCCGAACGGGCCGCGCGTTGCCCGAGCCTGCCCGATACTGCTGTTCAGCCCTTGCAGCGATTCAGCCTACTTCTAGGCAATTCCATGGGGCCCTGCAGGCTCACACACTCACAGCTACACGGGAGGTGAATAAAGGCCGGAGAGGAAGCCAGACAGGATTTGCTTCTTTTGCTTGCACCACAATGCAGTGCTGAAAGAGGAGGAATCTACATAAAAACGCCTTCCTGGCAACGCCCAAATGCCCTGCTGCCATGCAGATAAACACTGGCAGCGGCAGCAAGTGCATGCCCACAGCCACCCCTTGTTCCTTCACACCTTGTATCAGCTGTAATCCAGTCCAGTCCAGTGCTGCCTGCTGAGCAGCACTGACCAACACTGCCTGGGCCCAGGCTTTTATCTCTGAGGCCCCATTATGATGTCAGAAAGCTGGCTCTGGAATCCTGAGGGCTCCACTATGACACGTGCAAAGTTCCGTCTGAACTTTATATAAGACGGTGAGGCTCAGTCAGTCACTCAGTGTTGCCTGAGAGGGCAACACTGCAACAGCCGGCCGCCAGGCTGTCTTTTTTTTGCACAGCTAGTTGCCTCCAGGAGGCCACAAGAGGGAGACAAGGGACTGCAAAATGGAAAATAGGCATCCACCAACTTTACAGACAACTTCTCCTTGCTCCTACAACCTCCATCCTTGCACAGTTTGTTATTCTTCTAGGTAACATAGTAACAAATCCAAATTGCTGCTCTCTTTGTAGGCAAGCAAGGCTTTGTTGCAACTGCAATTCTTACTTCTTCTTGAAATGTAGGGACGACAGTACATTCCATCACATCCATCTAGTGTACACAGGTAGGTCCATTGTGGCGGGCAGGCGAGCGGGCGGGCTGCTTTATTGGCTGTTTGCTGTTCCCCTACTCCACTCCACTATTTGACTGTTGTGCTGCATCAATCAATCAATCAATCAATCAATCAATCAATCAATCAATCAATCAGTGGCTGGCTCAGGTGCAGCTCTTTAACTTACCTAAAAGGGAGGGCGGAGAGAAGACAAGGAAGGTGAATGAGGTGTTCCAATGTGAAATGCCGGAAACACAGAAACACAGACGACACACAACAAGAGGTGGCAATCTATTCATTAATTGCATTTAATCAATGAGCTCATTATCACTCATGCATTGTCCAACAGGTGTTGAAATAATGGGATTAAAAGGGGAGATCCCTTCAGAAAGACAGAAACAATAGCAAAGACAAAAAACACTTTTGGAATCTGCTTTTAGTCAACACATAAGGAAAGGGTGCACCGGTCCTGGAAATACTGCAATACCAGGTCAATGCGTGGAGTGGACAGAGCAAGCTCTATTTCCATCTCCCTGTTCTAAAAATCCATTTAATATATGGTCCCCAGATAGGGGACGTATCAGATATTAAACTGATAAGAACAGATACTACACTTGATCTTAGCCAAAAGGCCGAGAAGCGATAACCCGAACGGGCCGCGCGTTGCCCGAGCCTGCCCGATACTGCTGTTCAGCCCTTGCAGCGATTCAGCCTACTTCTAGGCAATTCCATGGGGCCCTGCAGGCTCACACACTCACAGCTACACGGGAGGTGAATAAAGGCCGGAGAGGAAGCCAGACAGGATTTGCTTCTTTTGCTTGCACCACAATGCAGTGCTGAAAGAGGAGGAATCTACATAAAAACGCCTTCCTGGCAACGCCCAAATGCCCTGCTGCCATGCAGATAAACACTGGCAGCGGCAGCAAGTGCATGCCCACAGCCACCCCTTGTTCCTTCACACCTTGTATCAGCTGTAATCCAGTCCAGTCCAGTGCTGCCTGCTGAGCAGCACTGACCAACACTGCCTGGGCCCAGGCTTTTATCTCTGAGGCCCCATTATGATGTCAGAAAGCTGGCTCTGGAATCCTGAGGGCTCCACTATGACACGTGCAAAGTTCCGTCTGAACTTTATATAAGACGGTGAGGCTCAGTCAGTCACTCAGTGTTGCCTGAGAGGGCAACACTGCAACAGCCGGCCGCCAGGCTGTCTTTTTTTTGCACAGCTAGTTGCCTCCAGGAGGCCACAAGAGGGAGACAAGGGACTGCAAAATGGAAAATAGGCATCCACCAACTTTACAGACAACTTCTCCTTGCTCCTACAACCTCCATCCTTGCACAGTTTGTTATTCTTCTAGGTAACATAGTAACAAATCCAAATTGCTGCTCTCTTTGTAGGCAAGCAAGGCTTTGTTGCAACTGCAATTCTTACTTCTTCTTGAAATGTAGGGACGACAGTACATTCCATCACATCCATCTAGTGTACACAGGTAGGTCCATTGTGGCGGGCAGGCGAGCGGGCGGGCTGCTTTATTGGCTGTTTGCTGTTCCCCTACTCCACTCCACTATTTGACTGTTGTGCTGCATCAATCAATCAATCAATCAATCAATCAATCAATCAATCAATCAATCAATCAATCAATCAATCAGTGGCTGGCTCAGGTGCAGCTCTTTAACTTACCTAAAAGGGAGGGCGGAGAGAAGACAAGGAAGGTGAATGAGGTGTTCCAATGTGAAATGCCGGAAACACAGAAACACAGACGACACACAACAAGAGGTGGCAATCTATTCATTAATTGCATTTAATCAATGAGCTCATTATCACTCATGCATTGTCCAACAGGTGTTGAAATAATGGGATTAAAAGGGGAGATCCCTTCAGAAAGACAGAAACAATAGCAAAGACAAAAAACACTTTTGGAATCTGCTTTTAGTCAACACATAAGGAAAGGGTGCACCGGTCCTGGAAATACTGCAATACCAGGTCAATGCGTGGAGTGGACAGAGCAAGCTCTATTTCCATCTCCCTGTTCTAAAAATCCATTTAATATATGGTCCCCAGATAGGGGACGTATCAGATATTAAACTGATAAGAACAGATACTACACTTGATCTTAGCCAAAAGGCCGAGAAGCGATAACCCGAACGGGCCGCGCGTTGCCCGAGCCTGCCCGATACTGCTGTTCAGCCCTTGCAGCGATTCAGCCTACTTCTAGGCAATTCCATGGGGCCCTGCAGGCTCACACACTCACAGCTACACGGGAGGTGAATAAAGGCCGGAGAGGAAGCCAGACAGGATTTGCTTCTTTTGCTTGCACCACAATGCAGTGCTGAAAGAGGAGGAATCTACATAAAAACGCCTTCCTGGCAACGCCCAAATGCCCTGCTGCCATGCAGATAAACACTGGCAGCGGCAGCAAGTGCATGCCCACAGCCACCCCTTGTTCCTTCACACCTTGTATCAGCTGTAATCCAGTCCAGTCCAGTGCTGCCTGCTGAGCAGCACTGACCAACACTGCCTGGGCCCAGGCTTTTATCTCTGAGGCCCCATTATGATGTCAGAAAGCTGGCTCTGGAATCCTGAGGGCTCCACTATGACACGTGCAAAGTTCCGTCTGAACTTTATATAAGACGGTGAGGCTCAGTCAGTCACTCAGTGTTGCCTGAGAGGGCAACACTGCAACAGCCGGCCGCCAGGCTGTCTTTTTTTTGCACAGCTAGTTGCCTCCAGGAGGCCACAAGAGGGAGACAAGGGACTGCAAAATGGAAAATAGGCATCCACCAACTTTACAGACAACTTCTCCTTGCTCCTACAACCTCCATCCTTGCACAGTTTGTTATTCTTCTAGGTAACATAGTAACAAATCCAAATTGCTGCTCTCTTTGTAGGCAAGCAAGGCTTTGTTGCAACTGCAATTCTTACTTCTTCTTGAAATGTAGGGACGACAGTACATTCCATCACATCCATCTAGTGTACACAGGTAGGTCCATTGTGGCGGGCAGGCGAGCGGGCGGGCTGCTTTATTGGCTGTTTGCTGTTCCCCTACTCCACTCCACTATTTGACTGTTGTGCTGCATCAATCAATCAATCAATCAATCAATCAATCAATCAATCAATCAATCAATCAATCAATCAATCAATCAGTGGCTGGCTCAGGTGCAGCTCTTTAACTTACCTAAAAGGGAGGGCGGAGAGAAGACAAGGAAGGTGAATGAGGTGTTCCAATGTGAAATGCCGGAAACACAGAAACACAGACGACACACAACAAGAGGTGGCAATCTATTCATTAATTGCATTTAATCAATGAGCTCATTATCACTCATGCATTGTCCAACAGGTGTTGAAATAATGGGATTAAAAGGGGAGATCCCTTCAGAAAGACAGAAACAATAGCAAAGACAAAAAACACTTTTGGAATCTGCTTTTAGTCAACACATAAGGAAAGGGTGCACCGGTCCTGGAAATACTGCAATACCAGGTCAATGCGTGGAGTGGACAGAGCAAGCTCTATTTCCATCTCCCTGTTCTAAAAATCCATTTAATATATGGTCCCCAGATAGGGGACGTATCAGATATTAAACTGATAAGAACAGATACTACACTTGATCTTAGCCAAAAGGCCGAGAAGCGATAACCCGAACGGGCCGCGCGTTGCCCGAGCCTGCCCGATACTGCTGTTCAGCCCTTGCAGCGATTCAGCCTACTTCTAGGCAATTCCATGGGGCCCTGCAGGCTCACACACTCACAGCTACACGGGAGGTGAATAAAGGCCGGAGAGGAAGCCAGACAGGATTTGCTTCTTTTGCTTGCACCACAATGCAGTGCTGAAAGAGGAGGAATCTACATAAAAACGCCTTCCTGGCAACGCCCAAATGCCCTGCTGCCATGCAGATAAACACTGGCAGCGGCAGCAAGTGCATGCCCACAGCCACCCCTTGTTCCTTCACACCTTGTATCAGCTGTAATCCAGTCCAGTCCAGTGCTGCCTGCTGAGCAGCACTGACCAACACTGCCTGGGCCCAGGCTTTTATCTCTGAGGCCCCATTATGATGTCAGAAAGCTGGCTCTGGAATCCTGAGGGCTCCACTATGACACGTGCAAAGTTCCGTCTGAACTTTATATAAGACGGTGAGGCTCAGTCAGTCACTCAGTGTTGCCTGAGAGGGCAACACTGCAACAGCCGGCCGCCAGGCTGTCTTTTTTTTGCACAGCTAGTTGCCTCCAGGAGGCCACAAGAGGGAGACAAGGGACTGCAAAATGGAAAATAGGCATCCACCAACTTTACAGACAACTTCTCCTTGCTCCTACAACCTCCATCCTTGCACAGTTTGTTATTCTTCTAGGTAACATAGTAACAAATCCAAATTGCTGCTCTCTTTGTAGGCAAGCAAGGCTTTGTTGCAACTGCAATTCTTACTTCTTCTTGAAATGTAGGGACGACAGTACATTCCATCACATCCATCTAGTGTACACAGGTAGGTCCATTGTGGCGGGCAGGCGAGCGGGCGGGCTGCTTTATTGGCTGTTTGCTGTTCCCCTACTCCACTCCACTATTTGACTGTTGTGCTGCATCAATCAATCAATCAATTAATCAATCAATCAATCAATCAATCAATCAATCAGTGGCTGGCTCAGGTGCAGCTCTTTAACTTACCTAAAAGGGAGGGCGGAGAGAAGACAAGGAAGGTGAATGAGGTGTTCCAATGTGAAATGCCGGAAACACAGAAACACAGACGACACACAACAAGAGGTGGCAATCTATTCATTAATTGCATTTAATCAATGAGCTCATTATCACTCATGCATTGTCCAACAGGTGTTGAAATAATGGGATTAAAAGGGGAGATCCCTTCAGAAAGACAGAAACAATAGCAAAGACAAAAAACACTTTTGGAATCTGCTTTTAGTCAACACATAAGGAAAGGGTGCACCGGTCCTGGAAATACTGCAATACCAGGTCAATGCGTGGAGTGGACAGAGCAAGCTCTATTTCCATCTCCCTGTTCTAAAAATCCATTTAATATATGGTCCCCAGATAGGGGACGTATCAGATATTAAACTGATAAGAACAGATACTACACTTGATCTTAGCCAAAAGGCCGAGAAGCGATAACCCGAACGGGCCGCGCGTTGCCCGAGCCTGCCCGATACTGCTGTTCAGCCCTTGCAGCGATTCAGCCTACTTCTAGGCAATTCCATGGGGCCCTGCAGGCTCACACACTCACAGCTACACGGGAGGTGAATAAAGGCCGGAGAGGAAGCCAGACAGGATTTGCTTCTTTTGCTTGCACCACAATGCAGTGCTGAAAGAGGAGGAATCTACATAAAAACGCCTTCCTGGCAACGCCCAAATGCCATGCTGCCATGCAGATAAACACTGGCAGCGGCAGCAAGTGCATGCCCACAGCCACCCCTTGTTCCTTCACACCTTGTATCAGCTGTAATCCAGTCCAGTCCAGTGCTGCCTGCTGAGCAGCACTGACCAACACTGCCTGGGCCCAGGCTTTTATCTCTGAGGCCCCATTATGATGTCAGAAAGCTGGCTCTGGAATCCTGAGGGCTCCACTATGACACGTGCAAAGTTCCGTCTGAACTTTATATAAGACGGTGAGGCTCAGTCAGTCACTCAGTGTTGCCTGAGCAACACTGCAACAGCCGGCCGCCAGGCTGTCTTTTTTTTGCACAGCTAGTTGCCTCCAGGAGGCCACAAGAGGGAGACAAGGGACTGCAAAATGGAAAATAGGCATCCACCAACTTTACAGACAACTTCTCCTTGCTCCTACAACCTCCATCCTTGCACAGTTTGTTATTCTTCTAGGTAACATAGTAACAAATCCAAATTGCTGCTCTCTTTGTAGGCAAGCAAGGCTTTGTTGCAACTGCAATTCTTACTTCTTCTTGAAATGTAGGGACGACAGTACATTCCATCACATCCATCTAGTGTACACAGGTAGGTCCATTGTGGCGGGCAGGCGAGCGGGCGGGCTGCTTTATTGGCTGTTTGCTGTTCCCCTACTCCACTCCACTATTTGACTGTTGTGCTGCATCAATCAATCAATCAATCAATCAATCAATCAATCAATCAATCAATCAATCAATCAATCAGTGGCTGGCTCAGGTGCAGCTCTTTAACTTACCTAAAAGGGAGGGCGGAGAGAAGACAAGGAAGGTGAATGAGGTGTTCCAATGTGAAATGCCGGAAACACAGAAACACAGACGACACACAACAAGAGGTGGCAATCTATTCATTAATTGCATTTAATCAATGAGCTCATTATCACTCATGCATTGTCCAACAGGTGTTGAAATAATGGGATTAAAAGGGGAGATCCCTTCAGAAAGACAGAAACAATAGCAAAGACAAAAAACACTTTTGGAATCTGCTTTTAGTCAACACATAAGGAAAGGGTGCACCGGTCCTGGAAATACTGCAATACCAGGTCAATGCGTGGAGTGGACAGAGCAAGCTCTATTTCCATCTCCCTGTTCTAAAAATCCATTTAATATATGGTCCCCAGATAGGGGACGTATCAGATATTAAACTGATAAGAACAGATACTACACTTGATCTTAGCCAAAAGGCCGAGAAGCGATAACCCGAACGGGCCGCGCGTTGCCCGAGCCTGCCCGATACTGCTGTTCAGCCCTTGCAGCGATTCAGCCTACTTCGAGGCAATTCCATGGGGCCCTGCAGGCTCACACACTCACAGCTACACGGGAGGTGAATAAAGGCCGGAGAGGAAGCCAGACAGGATTTGCTTCTTTTGCTTGCACCACAATGCAGTGCTGAAAGAGGAGGAATCTACATAAAAACGCCTTCCTGGCAACGCCCAAATGCCCTGCTGCCATGCAGATAAACACTGGCAGCGGCAGCAAGTGCATGCCCACAGCCACCCCTTGTTCCTTCACACCTTGTATCAGCTGTAATCCAGTCCAGTCCAGTGCTGCCTGCTGAGCAGCACTGACCAACACTGCCTGGGCCCAGGCTTTTATCTCTGAGGCCCCATTATGATGTCAGAAAGCTGGCTCTGGAATCCTGAGGGCTCCACTATGACACGTGCAAAGTTCCGTCTGAACTTTATATAAGACGGTGAGGCTCAGTCAGTCACTCAGTGTTGCCTGAGAGGGCAACACTGCAACAGCCGGCCGCCAGGCTGTCTTTTTTTTGCACAGCTAGTTGCCTCCAGGAGGCCACAAGAGGGAGACAAGGGACTGCAAAATGGAAAATAGGCATCCACCAACTTTACAGACAACTTCTCCTTGCTCCTACAACCTCCATCCTTGCACAGTTTGTTATTCTTCTAGGTAACATAGTAACAAATCCAAATTGCTGCTCTCTTTGTAGGCAAGCAAGGCTTTGTTGCAACTGCAATTCTTACTTCTTCTTGAAATGTAGGGACGACAGTACATTCCATCACATCCATCTAGTGTACACAGGTAGGTCCATTGTGGCGGGCAGGCGAGCGGGCGGGCTGCTTTATTGGCTGTTTGCTGTTCCCCTACTCCACTCCACTATTTGACTGTTGTGCTGCATCAATCAATCAATCAATCAATCAATCAATCAATCAATCAATCAATCAATCAGTGGCTGGCTCAGGTGCAGCTCTTTAACTTACCTAAAAGGGAGGGCGGAGAGAAGACAAGGAAGGTGAATGAGGTGTTCCAATGTGAAATGCCGGAAACACAGAAACACAGACGACACACAACAAGAGGTGGCAATCTATTCATTAATTGCATTTAATCAATGAGCTCATTATCACTCATGCATTGTCCAACAGGTGTTGAAATAATGGGATTAAAAGGGGAGATCCCTTCAGAAAGACAGAAACAATAGCAAAGACAAAAAACACTTTTGGAATCTGCTTTTAGTCAACACATAAGGAAAGGGTGCACCGGTCCTGGAAATACTGCAATACCAGGTCAATGCGTGGAGTGGACAGAGCAAGCTCTATTTCCATCTCCCTGTTCTAAAAATCCATTTAATATATGGTCCCCAGATAGGGGACGTATCAGATATTAAACTGATAAGAACAGATACTACACTTGATCTTAGCCAAAAGGCCGAGAAGCGATAACCCGAACGGGCCGCGCGTTGCCCGAGCCTGCCCGATACTGCTGTTCAGCCCTTGCAGCGATTCAGCCTACTTCTAGGCAATTCCATGGGGCCCTGCAGGCTCACACACTCACAGCTACACGGGAGGTGAATAAAGGCCGGAGAGGAAGCCAGACAGGATTTGCTTCTTTTGCTTGCACCACAATGCAGTGCTGAAAGAGGAGGAATCTACATAAAAACGCCTTCCTGGCAACGCCCAAATGCCCTGCTGCCATGCAGATAAACACTGGCAGCGGCAGCAAGTGCATGCCCACAGCCACCCCTTGTTCCTTCACACCTTGTATCAGCTGTAATCCAGTCCAGTCCAGTGCTGCCTGCTGAGCAGCACTGACCAACACTGCCTGGGCCCAGGCTTTTATCTCTGAGGCCCCATTATGATGTCAGAAAGCTGGCTCTGGAATCCTGAGGGCTCCACTATGACACGTGCAAAGTTCCGTCTGAACTTTATATAAGACGGTGAGGCTCAGTCAGTCACTCAGTGTTGCCTGAGAGGGCAACACTGCAACAGCCGGCCGCCAGGCTGTCTTTTTTTTGCACAGCTAGTTGCCTCCAGGAGGCCACAAGAGGGAGACAAGGGACTGCAAAATGGAAAATAGGCATCCACCAACTTTACAGACAACTTCTCCTTGCTCCTACAACCTCCATCCTTGCACAGTTTGTTATTCTTCTAGGTAACATAGTAACAAATCCAAATTGCTGCTCTCTTTGTAGGCAAGCAAGGCTTTGTTGCAACTGCAATTCTTACTTCTTCTTGAAATGTAGGGACGACAGTACATTCCATCACATCCATCTAGTGTACACAGGTAGGTCCATTGTGGCGGGCAGGCGAGCGGGCGGGCTGCTTTATTGGCTGTTTGCTGTTCCCCTACTCCACTCCACTATTTGACTGTTGTGCTGCATCAATCAATCAATCAATCAATCAATCAATCAATCAATCAATCAGTGGCTGGCTCAGGTGCAGCTCTTTAACTTACCTAAAAGGGAGGGCGGAGAGAAGACAAGGAAGGTGAATGAGGTGTTCCAATGTGAAATGCCGGAAACACAGAAACACAGACGACACACAACAAGAGGTGGCAATCTATTCATTAATTGCATTTAATCAATGAGCTCATTATCACTCATGCATTGTCCAACAGGTGTTGAAATAATGGGATTAAAAGGGGAGATCCCTTCAGAAAGACAGAAACAATAGCAAAGACAAAAAACACTTTTGGAATCTGCTTTTAGTCAACACATAAGGAAAGGGTGCACCGGTCCTGGAAATACTGCAATACCAGGTCAATGCGTGGAGTGGACAGAGCAAGCTCTATTTCCATCTCCCTGTTCTAAAAATCCATTTAATATATGGTCCCCAGATAGGGGACGTATCAGATATTAAACTGATAAGAACAGATACTACACTTGATCTTAGCCAAAAGGCCGAGAAGCGATAACCCGAACGGGCCGCGCGTTGCCCGAGCCTGCCCGATACTGCTGTTCAGCCCTTGCAGCGATTCAGCCTACTTCTAGGCAATTCCATGGGGCCCTGCAGGCTCACACACTCACAGCTACACGGGAGGTGAATAAAGGCCGGAGAGGAAGCCAGACAGGATTTGCTTCTTTTGCTTGCACCACAATGCAGTGCTGAAAGAGGAGGAATCTACATAAAAACGCCTTCCTGGCAACGCCCAAATGCCCTGCTGCCATGCAGATAAACACTGGCAGCGGCAGCAAGTGCATGCCCACAGCCACCCCTTGTTCCTTCACACCTTGTATCAGCTGTAATCCAGTCCAGTCCAGTGCTGCCTGCTGAGCAGCACTGACCAACACTGCCTGGGCCCAGGCTTTTATCTCTGAGGCCCCATTATGATGTCAGAAAGCTGGCTCTGGAATCCTGAGGGCTCCACTATGACACGTGCAAAGTTCCGTCTGAACTTTATATAAGACGGTGAGGCTCAGTCAGTCACTCAGTGTTGCCTGAGAGGGCAACACTGCAACAGCCGGCCGCCAGGCTGTCTTTTTTTTGCACAGCTAGTTGCCTCCAGGAGGCCACAAGAGGGAGACAAGGGACTGCAAAATGGAAAATAGGCATCCACCAACTTTACAGACAACTTCTCCTTGCTCCTACAACCTCCATCCTTGCACAGTTTGTTATTCTTCTAGGTAACATAGTAACAAATCCAAATTGCTGCTCTCTTTGTAGGCAAGCAAGGCTTTGTTGCAACTGCAATTCTTACTTCTTCTTGAAATGTAGGGACGACAGTACATTCCATCACATCCATCTAGTGTACACAGGTAGGTCCATTGTGGCGGGCAGGCGAGCGGGCGGGCTGCTTTATTGGCTGTTTGCTGTTCCCCTACTCCACTCCACTATTTGACTGTTGTGCTGCATCAATCAATCAATCAATCCATCAATCAATCAATCAATCAATCAATCAATCAATCAATCAATCAATCAATCAGTGGCTGGCTCAGGTGCAGCTCTTTAACTTACCTAAAAGGGAGGGCGGAGAGAAGACAAGGAAGGTGAATGAGGTGTTCCAATGTGAAATGCCGGAAACACAGAAACACAGACGACACACAACAAGAGGTGGCAATCTATTCATTAATTGCATTTAATCAATGAGCTCATTATCACTCATGCATTGTCCAACAGGTGTTGAAATAATGGGATTAAAAGGGGAGATCCCTTCAGAAAGACAGAAACAATAGCAAAGACAAAAAACACTTTTGGAATCTGCTTTTAGTCAACACATAAGGAAAGGGTGCACCGGTCCTGGAAATACTGCAATACCAGGTCAATGCGTGGAGTGGACAGAGCAAGCTCTATTTCCATCTCCCTGTTCTAAAAATCCATTTAATATATGGTCCCCAGATAGGGGACGTATCAGATATTAAACTGATAAGAACAGATACTACACTTGATCTTAGCCAAAAGGCCGAGAAGCGATAACCCGAACGGGCCGCGCGTTGCCCGAGCCTGCCCGATACTGCTGTTCAGCCCTTGCAGCGATTCAGCCTACTTCTAGGCAATTCCATGGGGCCCTGCAGGCTCACACACTCACAGCTACACGGGAGGTGAATAAAGGCCGGAGAGGAAGCCAGACAGGATTTGCTTCTTTTGCTTGCACCACAATGCAGTGCTGAAAGAGGAGGAATCTACATAAAAACGCCTTCCTGGCAACGCCCAAATGCCCTGCTGCCATGCAGATAAACACTGGCAGCGGCAGCAAGTGCATGCCCACAGCCACCCCTTGTTCCTTCACACCTTGTATCAGCTGTAATCCAGTCCAGTCCAGTGCTGCCTGCTGAGCAGCACTGACCAACACTGCCTGGGCCCAGGCTTTTATCTCTGAGGCCCCATTATGATGTCAGAAAGCTGGCTCTGGAATCCTGAGGGCTCCACTATGACACGTGCAAAGTTCCGTCTGAACTTTATATAAGACGGTGAGGCTCAGTCAGTCACTCAGTGTTGCCTGAGAGGGCAACACTGCAACAGCCGGCCGCCAGGCTGTCTTTTTTTTGCACAGCTAGTTGCCTCCAGGAGGCCACAAGAGGGAGACAAGGGACTGCAAAATGGAAAATAGGCATCCACCAACTTTACAGACAACTTCTCCTTGCTCCTACAACCTCCATCCTTGCACAGTTTGTTATTCTTCTAGGTAACATAGTAACAAATCCAAATTGCTGCTCTCTTTGTAGGCAAGCAAGGCTTTGTTGCAACTGCAATTCTTACTTCTTCTTGAAATGTAGGGACGACAGTACATTCCATCACATCCATCTAGTGTACACAGGTAGGTCCATTGTGGCGGGCAGGCGAGCGGGCGGGCTGCTTTATTGGCTGTTTGCTGTTCCCCTACTCCACTCCACTATTTGACTGTTGTGCTGCATCAATCAATCAATCAATCAATCAATCAATCAATCAATCAGTGGCTGGCTCAGGTGCAGCTCTTTAACTTACCTAAAAGGGAGGGCGGAGAGAAGACAAGGAAGGTGAATGAGGTGTTCCAATGTGAAATGCCGGAAACACAGAAACACAGACGACACACAACAAGAGGTGGCAATCTATTCATTAATTGCATTTAATCAATGAGCTCATTATCACTCATGCATTGTCCAACAGGTGTTGAAATAATGGGATTAAAAGGGGAGATCCCTTCAGAAAGACAGAAACAATAGCAAAGACAAAAAACACTTTTGGAATCTGCTTTTAGTCAACACATAAGGAAAGGGTGCACCGGTCCTGGAAATACTGCAATACCAGGTCAATGCGTGGAGTGGACAGAGCAAGCTCTATTTCCATCTCCCTGTTCTAAAAATCCATTTAATATATGGTCCCCAGATAGGGGACGTATCAGATATTAAACTGATAAGAACAGATACTACACTTGATCTTAGCCAAAAGGCCGAGAAGCGATAACCCGAACGGGCCGCGCGTTGCCCGAGCCTGCCCGATACTGCTGTTCAGCCCTTGCAGCGATTCAGCCTACTTCTAGGCAATTCCATGGGGCCCTGCAGGCTCACACACTCACAGCTACACGGGAGGTGAATAAAGGCCGGAGAGGAAGCCAGACAGGATTTGCTTCTTTTGCTTGCACCACAATGCAGTGCTGAAAGAGGAGGAATCTACATAAAAACGCCTTCCTGGCAACGCCCAAATGCCCTGCTGCCATGCAGATAAACACTGGCAGCGGCAGCAAGTGCATGCCCACAGCCACCCCTTGTTCCTTCACACCTTGTATCAGCTGTAATCCAGTCCAGTCCAGTGCTGCCTGCTGAGCAGCACTGACCAACACTGCCTGGGCCCAGGCTTTTATCTCTGAGGCCCCATTATGATGTCAGAAAGCTGGCTCTGGAATCCTGAGGGCTCCACTATGACACGTGCAAAGTTCCGTCTGAACTTTATATAAGACGGTGAGGCTCAGTCAGTCACTCAGTGTTGCCTGAGAGGGCAACACTGCAACAGCCGGCCGCCAGGCTGTCTTTTTTTTGCACAGCTAGTTGCCTCCAGGAGGCCACAAGAGGGAGACAAGGGACTGCAAAATGGAAAATAGGCATCCACCAACTTTACAGACAACTTCTCCTTGCTCCTACAACCTCCATCCTTGCACAGTTTGTTATTCTTCTAGGTAACATAGTAACAAATCCAAATTGCTGCTCTCTTTGTAGGCAAGCAAGGCTTTGTTGCAACTGCAATTCTTACTTCTTCTTGAAATGTAGGGACGACAGTACATTCCATCACATCCATCTAGTGTACACAGGTAGGTCCATTGTGGCGGGCAGGCGAGCGGGCGGGCTGCTTTATTGGCTGTTTGCTGTTCCCCTACTCCACTCCACTATTTGACTGTTGTGCTGCATCAATCAATCAATCAATCAATCAATCAATCAATCAATCAATCAATCAATCAGTGGCTGGCTCAGGTGCAGCTCTTTAACTTACCTAAAAGGGAGGGCGGAGAGAAGACAAGGAAGGTGAATGAGGTGTTCCAATGTGAAATGCCGGAAACACAGAAACACAGACGACACACAACAAGAGGTGGCAATCTATTCATTAATTGCATTTAATCAATGAGCTCATTATCACTCATGCATTGTCCAACAGGTGTTGAAATAATGGGATTAAAAGGGGAGATCCCTTCAGAAAGACAGAAACAATAGCAAAGACAAAAAACACTTTTGGAATCTGCTTTTAGTCAACACATAAGGAAAGGGTGCACCGGTCCTGGAAATACTGCAATACCAGGTCAATGCGTGGAGTGGACAGAGCAAGCTCTATTTCCATCTCCCTGTTCTAAAAATCCATTTAATATATGGTCCCCAGATAGGGGACGTATCAGATATTAAACTGATAAGAACAGATACTACACTTGATCTTAGCCAAAAGGCCGAGAAGCGATAACCCGAACGGGCCGCGCGTTGCCCGAGCCTGCCCGATACTGCTGTTCAGCCCTTGCAGCGATTCAGCCTACTTCTAGGCAATTCCATGGGGCCCTGCAGGCTCACACACTCACAGCTACACGGGAGGTGAATAAAGGCCGGAGAGGAAGCCAGACAGGATTTGCTTCTTTTGCTTGCACCACAATGCAGTGCTGAAAGAGGAGGAATCTACATAAAAACGCCTTCCTGGCAACGCCCAAATGCCCTGCTGCCATGCAGATAAACACTGGCAGCGGCAGCAAGTGCATGCCCACAGCCACCCCTTGTTCCTTCACAACTTGTATCAGCTGTAATCCAGTCCAGTCCAGTGCTGCCTGCTGAGCAGCACTGACCAACACTGCCTGGGCCCAGGCTTTTATCTCTGAGGCCCCATTATGATGTCAGAAAGCTGGCTCTGGAATCCTGAGGGCTCCACTATGACACGTGCAAAGTTCCGTCTGAACTTTATATAAGACGGTGAGGCTCAGTCAGTCACTCAGTGTTGCCTGAGAGGGCAACACTGCAACAGCCGGCCGCCAGGCTGTCTTTTTTTTGCACAGCTAGTTGCCTCCAGGAGGCCACAAGAGGGAGACAAGGGACTGCAAAATGGAAAATAGGCATCCACCAACTTTACCGACAACTTCTCCTTGCTCCTACAACCTCCATCCTTGCACAGTTTGTTATTCTTCTAGGTAACATAGTAACAAATCCAAATTGCTGCTCTCTTTGTAGGCAAGCAAGGCTTTGTTGCAACTGCAATTCTTACTTCTTCTTGAAATGTAGGGACGACAGTACATTCCATCACATCCATCTAGTGTACACAGGTAGGTCCATTGTGGCGGGCAGGCGAGCGGGCGGGCTGCTTTATTGGCTGTTTGCTGTTCCCCTACTCCACTCCACTATTTGACTGTTGTGCTGCATCAATCAATCAATCAATCAATCAATCAATCAATCAATCAATCAATCAATCAATCAATCAGTGGCTGGCTCAGGTGCAGCTCTTTAACTTACCTAAAAGGGAGGGCGGAGAGAAGACAAGGAAGGTGAATGAGGTGTTCCAATGTGAAATGCCGGAAACACAGAAACACAGACGACACACAACAAGAGGTGGCAATCTATTCATTAATTGCATTTAATCAATGAGCTCATTATCACTCATGCATTGTCCAACAGGTGTTGAAATAATGGGATTAAAAGGGGAGATCCCTTCAGAAAGACAGAAACAATAGCAAAGACAAAAAACACTTTTGGAATCTGCTTTTAGTCAACACATAAGGAAAGGGTGCACCGGTCCTGGAAATACTGCAATACCAGGTCAATGCGTGGAGTGGACAGAGCAAGCTCTATTTCCATCTCCCTGTTCTAAAAATCCATTTAATATATGGTCCCCAGATAGGGGACGTATCAGATATTAAACTGATAAGAACAGATACTACACTTGATCTTAGCCAAAAGGCCGAGAAGCGATAACCCGAACGGGCCGCGCGTTGCCCGAGCCTGCCCGATACTGCTGTTCAGCCCTTGCAGCGATTCAGCCTACTTCTAGGCAATTCCATGGGGCCCTGCAGGCTCACACACTCACAGCTACACGGGAGGTGAATAAAGGCCGGAGAGGAAGCCAGACAGGATTTGCTTCTTTTGCTTGCACCACAATGCAGTGCTGAAAGAGGAGGAATCTACATAAAAACGCCTTCCTGGCAACGCCCAAATGCCCTGCTGCCATGCAGATAAACACTGGCAGCGGCAGCAAGTGCATGCCCACAGCCACCCCTTGTTCCTTCACACCTTGTATCAGCTGTAATCCAGTCCAGTCCAGTGCTGCCTGCTGAGCAGCACTGACCAACACTGCCTGGGCCCAGGCTTTTATCTCTGAGGCCCCATTATGATGTCAGAAAGCTGGCTCTGGAATCCTGAGGGCTCCACTATGACACGTGCAAAGTTCCGTCTGAACTTTATATAAGACGGTGAGGCTCAGTCAGTCACTCAGTGTTGCCTGAGAGGGCAACACTGCAACAGCCGGCCGCCAGGCTGTCTTTTTTTTGCACAGCTAGTTGCCTCCAGGAGGCCACAAGAGGGAGACAAGGGACTGCAAAATGGAAAATAGGCATCCACCAACTTTACAGACAACTTCTCCTTGCTCCTACAACCTCCATCCTTGCACAGTTTGTTATTCTTCTAGGTAACATAGTAACAAATCCAAATTGCTGCTCTCTTTGTAGGCAAGCAAGGCTTTGTTGCAACTGCAATTCTTACTTCTTCTTGAAATGTAGGGACGACAGTACATTCCATCACATCCATCTAGTGTACACAGGTAGGTCCATTGTGGCGGGCAGGCGAGCGGGCGGGCTGCTTTATTGGCTGTTTGCTGTTCCCCTACTCCACTCCACTATTTGACTGTTGTGCTGCATCAATCAATCAATCAATCAATCAATCAATCAATCAATCAATCAGTGGCTGGCTCAGGTGCAGCTTTTTAACTTACCTAAAAGGGAGGGCGGAGAGAAGACAAGGAAGGTGAATGAGGTGTTCCAATGTGAAATGCCGGAAACACAGAAACACAGACGACACACAACAAGAGGTGGCAATCTATTCATTAATTGCATTTAATCAATGAGCTCATTATCACTCATGCATTGTCCAACAGGTGTTGAAATAATGGGATTAAAAGGGGAGATCCCTTCAGAAAGACAGAAACAATAGCAAAGACAAAAAACACTTTTGGAATCTGCTTTTAGTCAACACATAAGGAAAGGGTGCACCGGTCCTGGAAATACTGCAATACCAGGTCAATGCGTGGAGTGGACAGAGCAAGCTCTATTTCCATCTCCCTGTTCTAAAAATCCATTTAATATATGGTCCCCAGATAGGGGACGTATCAGATATTAAACTGATAAGAACAGATACTACACTTGATCTTAGCCAAAAGGCCGAGAAGCGATAACCCGAACGGGCCGCGCGTTGCCCGAGCCTGCCCGATACTGCTGTTCAGCCCTTGCAGCGATTCAGCCTACTTCTAGGCAATTCCATGGGGCCCTGCAGGCTCACACACTCACAGCTACACGGGAGGTGAATAAAGGCCGGAGAGGAAGCCAGACAGGATTTGCTTCTTTTGCTTACACCACAATGCAGTGCTGAAAGAGGAGGAATCTACATAAAAACGCCTTCCTGGCAACGCCCAAATGCCCTGCTGCCATGCAGATAAACACTGGCAGCGGCAGCAAGTGCATGCCCACAGCCACCCCTTGTTCCTTCACACCTTGTATCAGCTGTAATCCAGTCCAGTCCAGTGCTGCCTGCTGAGCAGCACTGACCAACACTGCCTGGGCCCAGGCTTTTATCTCTGAGGCCCCATTATGATGTCAGAAAGCTGGCTCTGGAATCCTGAGGGCTCCACTATGACACGTGCAAAGTTCCGTCTGAACTTTATATAAGACGGTGAGGCTCAGTCAGTCACTCAGTGTTGCCTGAGAGGGCAACACTGCAACAGCCGGCCGCCAGGCTGTCTTTTTTTTGCACAGCTAGTTGCCTCCAGGAGGCCACAAGAGGGAGACAAGGGACTGCAAAATGGAAAATAGGCATCCACCAACTTTACAGACAACTTCTCCTTGCTCCTACAACCTCCATCCTTGCACAGTTTGTTATTCTTCTAGGTAACATAGTAACAAATCCAAATTGCTGCTCTCTTTGTAGGCAAGCAAGGCTTTGTTGCAACTGCAATTCTTACTTCTTCTTGAAATGTAGGGACGACAGTACATTCCATCACATCCATCTAGTGTACACAGGTAGGTCCATTGTGGCGGGCAGGCGAGCGGGCGGGCTGCTTTATTGGCTGTTTGCTGTTCCCCTACTCCACTCCACTATTTGACTGTTGTGCTGCATCAATCAATCAATCAATCAATCAATCAATCAATCAATCAATCAGTGGCTGGCTCAGGTGCAGCTCTTTAACTTACCTAAAAGGGAGGGCGGAGAGAAGACAAGGAAGGTGAATGAGGTGTTCCAATGTGAAATGCCGGAAACACAGAAACACAGACGACACACAACAAGAGGTGGCAATCTATTCATTAATTGCATTTAATCAATGAGCTCATTATCACTCATGCATTGTCCAACAGGTGTTGAAATAATGGGATTAAAAGGGGAGATCCCTTCAGAAAGACAGAAACAATAGCAAAGACAAAAAACACTTTTGGAATCTGCTTTTAGTCAACACATAAGGAAAGGGTGCACCGGTCCTGGAAATACTGCAATACCAGGTCAATGCGTGGAGTGGACAGAGCAAGCTCTATTTCCATCTCCCTGTTCTAAAAATCCATTTAATATATGGTCCCCAGATAGGGGACGTATCAGATATTAAACTGATAAGAACAGATACTACACTTGATCTTAGCCAAAAGGCCGAGAAGCGATAACCCGAACGGGCCGCGCGTTGCCCGAGCCTGCCCGATACTGCTGTTCAGCCCTTGCAGCGATTCAGCCTACTTCTAGGCAATTCCATGGGGCCCTGCAGGCTCACACACTCACAGCTACACGGGAGGTGAATAAAGGCCGGAGAGGAAGCCAGACAGGATTTGCTTCTTTTGCTTGCACCACAATGCAATGCTGAAAGAGGAGGAATCTACATAAAAACGCCTTCCTGGCAACGCCCAAATGCCCTGCTGCCATGCAGATAAACACTGGCAGCGGCAGCAAGTGCATGCCCACAGCCACCCCTTGTTCCTTCACACCTTGTATCAGCTGTAATCCAGTCCAGTCCAGTGCTGCCTGCTGAGCAGCACTGACCAACACTGCCTGGGCCCAGGCTTTTATCTCTGAGGCCCCATTATGATGTCAGAAAGCTGGCTCTGGAATCCTGAGGGCTCCACTATGACACGTGCAAAGTTCCGTCTGAACTTTATATAAGACGGTGAGGCTCAGTCAGTCACTCAGTGTTGCCTGAGAGGGCAACACTGCAACAGCCGGCCGCCAGGCTGTCTTTTTTTTGCACAGCTAGTTGCCTCCAGGAGGCCACAAGAGGGAGACAAGGGACTGCAAAATGGAAAATAGGCATCCACCAACTTTACAGACAACTTCTCCTTGCTCCTACAACCTCCATCCTTGCACAGTTTGTTATTCTTCTAGGTAACATAGTAACAAATCCAAATTGCTGCTCTCTTTGTAGGCAAGCAAGGCTTTGTTGCAACTGCAATTCTTACTTCTTCTTGAAATGTAGGGACGACAGTACATTCCATCACATCCATCTAGTGTACACAGGTAGGTCCATTGTGGCGGGCAGGCGAGCGGGCGGGCTGCTTTATTGGCTGTTTGCTGTTCCCCTACTCCACTCCACTATTTGACTGTTGTGCTGCATCAATCAATCAATCAATCAATCAATCAATCAATCAATCAATCAATCAATCAATCAATCAGTGGCTGGCTCAGGTGCAGCTCTTTAACTTACCTAAAAGGGAGGGCGGAGAGAAGACAAGGAAGGTGAATGAGGTGTTCCAATGTGAAATGCCGGAAACACAGAAACACAGACGACACACAACAAGAGGTGGCAATCTATTCATTAATTGCATTTAATCAATGAGCTCATTATCACTCATGCATTGTCCAACAGGTGTTGAAATAATGGGATTAAAAGGGGAGATCCCTTCAGAAAGACAGAAACAATAGCAAAGACAAAAAACACTTTTGGAATCTGCTTTTAGTCAACACATAAGGAAAGGGTGCACCGGTCCTGGAAATACTGCAATACCAGGTCAATGCGTGGAGTGGACAGAGCAAGCTCTATTTCCATCTCCCTGTTCTAAAAATCCATTTAATATATGGTCCCCAGATAGGGGACGTATCAGATATTAAACTGATAAGAACAGATACTACACTTGATCTTAGCCAAAAGGCCGAGAAGCGATAACCCGAACGGGCCGCGCGTTGCCCGAGCCTGCCCGATACTGCTGTTCAGCCCTTGCAGCGATTCAGCCTACTTCTAGGCAATTCCATGGGGCCCTGCAGGCTCACACACTCACAGCTACACGGGAGGTGAATAAAGGCCGGAGAGGAAGCCAGACAGGATTTGCTTCTTTTGCTTGCACCACAATGCAGTGCTGAAAGAGGAGGAATCTACATAAAAACGCCTTCCTGGCAACGCCCAAATGCCCTGCTGCCATGCAGATAAACACTGGCAGCGGCAGCAAGTGCATGCCCACAGCCACCCCTTGTTCCTTCACACCTTGTATCAGCTGTAATCCAGTCCAGTCCAGTGCTGCCTGCTGAGCAGCACTGACCAACACTGCCTGGGCCCAGGCTTTTATCTCTGAGGCCCCATTATGATGTCAGAAAGCTGGCTCTGGAATCCTGAGGGCTCCACTATGACACGTGCAAAGTTCCGTCTGAACTTTATATAAGACGGTGAGGCTCAGTCAGTCACTCAGTGTTGCCTGAGAGGGCAACACTGCAACAGCCGGCCGCCAGGCTGTCTTTTTTTTGCACAGCTAGTTGCCTCCAGGAGGCCACAAGAGGGAGACAAGGGACTGCAAAATGGAAAATAGGCATCCACCAACTTTACAGACAACTTCTCCTTGCTCCTACAACCTCCATCCTTGCACAGTTTGTTATTCTTCTAGGTAACATAGTAACAAATCCAAATTGCTGCTCTCTTTGTAGGCAAGCAAGGCTTTGTTGCAACTGCAATTCTTACTTCTTCTTGAAATGTAGGGACGACAGTACATTCCATCACATCCATCTAGTGTACACAGGTAGGTCCATTGTGGCGGGCAGGCGAGCGGGCGGGCTGCTTTATTGGCTGTTTGCTGTTCCCCTACTCCACTCCACTATTTGACTGTTGTGCTGCATCAATCAATCAATCAATCAATCAATCAATCAATCAATCAGTGGCTGGCTCAGGTGCAGCTCTTTAACTTACCTAAAAGGGAGGGCGGAGAGAAGACAAGGAAGGTGAATGAGGTGTTCCAATGTGAAATGCCGGAAACACAGAAACACAGACGACACACAACAAGAGGTGGCAATCTATTCATTAATTGCATTTAATCAATGAGCTCATTATCACTCATGCATTGTCCAACAGGTGTTGAAATAATGGGATTAAAAGGGGAGATCCCTTCAGAAAGACAGAAACAATAGCAAAGACAAAAAACACTTTTGGAATCTGCTTTTAGTCAACACATAAGGAAAGGGTGCACCGGTCCTGGAAATACTGCAATACCAGGTCAATGCGTGGAGTGGACAGAGCAAGCTCTATTTCCATCTCCCTGTTCTAAAAATCCATTTAATATATGGTCCCCAGATAGGGGACGTATCAGATATTAAACTGATAAGAACAGATACTACACTTGATCTTAGCCAAAAGGCCGAGAAGCGATAACCCGAACGGGCCGCGCGTTGCCCGAGCCTGCCCGATACTGCTGTTCAGCCCTTGCAGCGATTCAGCCTACTTCTAGGCAATTCCATGGGGCCCTGCAGGCTCACACACTCACAGCTACACGGGAGGTGAATAAAGGCCGGAGAGGAAGCCAGACAGGATTTGCTTCTTTTGCTTGCACCACAATGCAATGCTGAAAGAGGAGGAATCTACATAAAAACGCCTTCCTGGCAACGCCCAAATGCCCTGCTGCCATGCAGATAAACACTGGCAGCTGCAGCAAGTGCATGCCCACAGCCACCCCTTGTTCCTTCACACCTTGTATCAGCTGTAATCCAGTCCAGTCCAGTGCTGCCTGCTGAGCAGCACTGACCAACACTGCCTGGGCCCAGGCTTTTATCTCTGAGGCCCCATTATGATGTCAGAAAGCTGGCTCTGGAATCCTGAGGGCTCCACTATGACACGTGCAAAGTTCCGTCTGAACTTTATATAAGACGGTGAGGCTCAGTCAGTCACTCAGTGTTGCCTGAGAGGGCAACACTGCAACAGCCGGCCGCCAGGCTGTCTTTTTTTTGCACAGCTAGCTGCCTCCAGGAGGCCACAAGAGGGAGACAAGGGACTGCAAAATGGAAAATAGGCATCCACCAACTTTACAGACAACTTCTCCTTGCTCCTACAACCTCCATCCTTGCACAGTTTGTTATTCTTCTAGGTAACATAGTAACAAATCCAAATTGCTGCTCTCTTTGTAGGCAAGCAAGGCTTTGTTGCAACTGCAATTCTTACTTCTTCTTGAAATGTAGGGACGACAGTACATTCCATCACATCCATCTAGTGTACACAGGTAGGTCCATTGTGGCGGGCAGGCGAGCGGGCGGGCTGCTTTATTGGCTGTTTGCTGTTCCCCTACTCCACTCCACTATTTGACTGTTGTGCTGCATCAATCAATCAATCAATCAATCAATCAATCAATCAATCAATCAATCAATCAATCAATCAATCAATCAGTGGCTGGCTCAGGTGCAGCTCTTTAACTTACCTAAAAGGGAGGGCGGAGAGAAGACAAGGAAGGTGAATGAGGTGTTCCAATGTGAAATGCCGGAAACACAGAAACACAGACGACACACAACAAGAGGTGGCAATCTATTCATTAATTGCATTTAATCAATGAGCTCATTATCACTCATGCATTGTCCAACAGGTGTTGAAATAATGGGATTAAAAGGGGAGATCCCTTCAGAAAGACAGAAACAATAGCAAAGACAAAAAACACTTTTGGAATCTGCTTTTAGTCAACACATAAGGAAAGGGTGCACCGGTCCTGGAAATACTGCAATACCAGGTCAATGCGTGGAGTGGACAGAGCAAGCTCTATTTCCATCTCCCTGTTCTAAAAATCCATTTAATATATGGTCCCCAGATAGGGGACGTATCAGATATTAAACTGATAAGAACAGATACTACACTTGATCTTAGCCAAAAGGCCGAGAAGCGATAACCCGAACGGGCCGCGCGTTGCCCGAGCCTGCCCGATACTGCTGTTCAGCCCTTGCAGCGATTCAGCCTACTTCTAGGCAATTCCATGGGGCCCTGCAGGCTCACACACTCACAGCTACACGGGAGGTGAATAAAGGCCGGAGAGGAAGCCAGACAGGATTTGCTTCTTTTGCTTGCACCACAATGCAGTGCTGAAAGAGGAGGAATCTACATAAAAACGCCTTCCTGGCAACGCCCAAATGCTCTGCTGCCATGCAGATAAACACTGGCAGCGGCAGCAAGTGCATGCCACAGCCACCCCTTGTTCCTTCACACCTTGTATCAGCTGTAATCCAGTCCAGTCCAGTGCTGCCTGCTGAGCAGCACTGACCAACACTGCCTGGGCCCAGGCTTTTATCTCTGAGGCCCCATTATGATGTCAGAAAGCTGGCTCTGGAATCCTGAGGGCTCCACTATGACACGTGCAAAGTTCCGTCTGAACTTTATATAAGACGGTGAGGCTCAGTCAGTCACTCAGTGTTGCCTGAGAGGGCAACACTGCAACAGCCGGCCGCCAGGCTGTCTTTTTTTTGCACAGCTAGTTGCCTCCAGGAGGCCACAAGAGGGAGACAAGGGACTGCAAAATGGAAAATAGGCATCCACCAACTTTACAGACAACTTCTCCTTGCTCCTACAACCTCCATCCTTGCACAGTTTGTTATTCTTCTAGGTAACATAGTAACAAATCCAAATTGCTGCTCTCTTTGTAGGCAAGCAAGGCTTTGTTGCAACTGCAATTCTTACTTCTTCTTGAAATGTAGGGACGACAGTACATTCCATCACATCCATCTAGTGTACACAGGTAGGTCCATTGTGGCGGGCAGGCGAGCGGGCGGGCTGCTTTATTGGCTGTTTGCTGTTCCCCTACTCCACTCCACTATTTGACTGTTGTGCTGCATCAATCAATCAATCAATCAATCAATCAATCAATCAATCAATCAATCAATCAATCAATCAGTGGCTGGCTCAGGTGCAGCTCTTTAACTTACCTAAAAGGGAGGGCGGAGAGAAGACAAGGAAGGTGAATGAGGTGTTCCAATGTGAAATGCCGGAAACACAGAAACACAGACGACACACAACAAGAGGTGGCAATCTATTCATTAATTGCATTTAATCAATGAGCTCATTATCACTCATGCATTGTCCAACAGGTGTTGAAATAATGGGATTAAAAGGGGAGATCCCTTCAGAAAGACAGAAACAATAGCAAAGACAAAAAACACTTTTGGAATCTGCTTTTAGTCAACACATAAGGAAAGGGTGCACCGGTCCTGGAAATACTGCAATACCAGGTCAATGCGTGGACTGGACAGAGCAAGCTCTATTTCCATCTCCCTGTTCTAAAAATCCATTTAATATATGGTCCCCAGATAGGGGACGTATCAGATATTAAACTGATAAGAACAGATACTACACTTGATCTTAGCCAAAAGGCCGAGAAGCGATAACCCGAACGGGCCGCGCGTTGCCCGAGCCTGCCCGATACTGCTGTTCAGCCCTTGCAGCGATTCAGCCTACTTCTAGGCAATTCCATGGGGCCCTGCAGGCTCACACACTCACAGCTACACGGGAGGTGAATAAAGGCCGGAGAGGAAGCCAGACAGGATTTGCTTCTTTTGCTTGCACCACAATGCAGTGCTGAAAGAGGAGGAATCTACATAAAAACGCCTTCCTGGCAACGCCCAAATGCCCTGCTGCCATGCAGATAAACACTGGCAGCGGCAGCAAGTGCATGCCCACAGCCACCCCTTGTTCCTTCACACCTTGTATCAGCTGTAATCCAGTCCAGTCCAGTGCTGCCTGCTGAGCAGCACTGACCAACACTGCCTGGGCCCAGGCTTTTATCTCTGAGGCCCCATTATGATGTCAGAAAGCTGGCTCTGGAATCCTGAGGGCTCCACTATGACACGTGCAAAGTTCCGTCTGAACTTTATATAAGACGGTGAGGCTCAGTCAGTCACTCAGTGTTGCCTGAGAGGGCAACACTGCAACAGCCGGCCGCCAGGCTGTCTTTTTTTTGCACAGCTAGTTGCCTCCAGGAGGCCACAAGAGGGAGACAAGGGACTGCAAAATGGAAAATAGGCATCCACCAACTTTACAGACAACTTCTCCTTGCTCCTACAACCTCCATCCTTGCACAGTTTGTTATTCTTCTAGGTAACATAGTAACAAATCCAAATTGCTGCTCTCTTTGTAGGCAAGCAAGGCTTTGTTGCAACTGCAATTCTTACTTCTTCTTGAAATGTAGGGACGACAGTACATTCCATCACATCCATCTAGTGTACACAGGTAGGTCCATTGTGGCGGGCAGGCGAGCGGGCGGGCTGCTTTATTGGCTGTTTGCTGTTCCCCTACTCCACTCCACTATTTGACTGTTGTGCTGCATCAATCAATCAATCAATCAATCAATCAATCAATCAATCAATCAATCAATCAGTGGCTGGCTCAGGTGCAGCTCTTTAACTTACCTAAAAGGGAGGGCGGAGAGAAGACAAGGAAGGTGAATGAGGTGTTCCAATGTGAAATGCCGGAAACACAGAAACACAGACGACACACAACAAGAGGTGGCAATCTATTCATTAATTGCATTTAATCAATGAGCTCATTATCACTCATGCATTGTCCAACAGGTGTTGAAATAATGGGATTAAAAGGGGAGATCCCTTCAGAAAGACAGAAACAATAGCAAAGACAAAAAACACTTTTGGAATCTGCTTTTAGTCAACACATAAGGAAAGGGTGCACCGGTCCTGGAAATACTGCAATACCAGGTCAATGCGTGGAGTGGACAGAGCAAGCTCTATTTCCATCTCCCTGTTCTAAAAATCCATTTAATATATGGTCCCCAGATAGGGGACGTATCAGATATTAAACTGATAAGAACAGATACTACACTTGATCTTAGCCAAAAGGCCGAGAAGCGATAACCCGAACGGGCCGCGCGTTGCCCGAGCCTGCCCGATACTGCTGTTCAGCCCTTGCAGCGATTCAGCCTACTTCTAGGCAATTCCATGGGGCCCTGCAGGCTCACACACTCACAGCTACACGGGAGGTGAATAAAGGCCGGAGAGGAAGCCAGACAGGATTTGCTTCTTTTGCTTGCACCACAATGCAGTGCTGAAAGAGGAGGAATCTACATAAAAACGCCTTCCTGGCAACGCCCAAATGCCCTGCTGCCATGCAGATAAACACTGGCAGCGGCAGCAAGTGCATGCCCACAGCCACCCCTTGTTCCTTCACACCTTGTATCAGCTGTAATCCAGTCCAGTCCAGTGCTGCCTGCTGAGCAGCACTGACCAACACTGCCTGGGCCCAGGCTTTTATCTCTGAGGCCCCATTATGATGTCAGAAAGCTGGCTCTGGAATCCTGAGGGCTCCACTATGACACGTGCAAAGTTCCGTCTGAACTTTATATAAGACGGTGAGGCTCAGTCAGTCACTCAGTGTTGCCTGAGAGGGCAACACTGCAACAGCCGGCCGCCAGGCTGTCTTTTTTTTGCACAGCTAGTTGCCTCCAGGAGGCCACAAGAGGGAGACAAGGGACTGCAAAATGGAAAATAGGCATCCACCAACTTTACAGACAACTTCTCCTTGCTCCTACAACCTCCATCCTTGCACAGTTTGTTATTCTTCTAGGTAACATAGTAACAAATCCAAATTGCTGCTCTCTTTGTAGGCAAGCAAGGCTTTGTTGCAACTGCAATTCTTACTTCTTCTTGAAATGTAGGGACGACAGTACATTCCATCACATCCATCTAGTGTACACAGGTAGGTCCATTGTGGCGGGCAGGCGAGCGGGCGGGCTGCTTTATTGGCTGTTTGCTGTTCCCCTACTCCACTCCACTATTTGACTGTTGTGCTGCATCAATCAATCAATCAATCAATCAATCAATCAATCAATCAATCAATCAATCAATCAGTGGCTGGCTCAGGTGCAGCTCTTTAACTTACCTAAAAGGGAGGGCGGAGAGAAGACAAGGAAGGTGAATGAGGTGTTCCAATGTGAAATGCCGGAAACACAGAAACACAGACGACACACAACAAGAGGTGGCAATCTATTCATTAATTGCATTTAATCAATGAGCTCATTATCACTCATGCATTGTCCAACAGGTGTTGAAATAATGGGATTAAAAGGGGAGATCCCTTCAGAAAGACAGAAACAATAGCAAAGACAAAAAACACTTTTGGAATCTGCTTTTAGTCAACACATAAGGAAAGGGTGCACCGGTCCTGGAAATACTGCAATACCAGGTCAATGCGTGGAGTGGACAGAGCAAGCTCTATTTCCATCTCCCTGTTCTAAAAATCCATTTAATATATGGTCCCCAGATAGGGGACGTATCAGATATTAAACTGATAAGAACAGATACTACACTTGATCTTAGCCAAAAGGCCGAGAAGCGATAACCCGAACGGGCCGCGCGTTGCCCGAGCCTGCCCGATACTGCTGTTCAGCCCTTGCAGCGATTCAGCCTACTTCTAGGCAATTCCATGGGGCCCTGCAGGCTCACACACTCACAGCTACACGGCAGGTGAATAAAGGCCGGAGAGGAAGCCAGACAGGATTTGCTTCTTTTGCTTGCACCACAATGCAGTGCTGAAAGAGGAGGAATCTACATAAAAACGCCTTCCTGGCAACGCCCAAATGCCCTGCTGCCATGCAGATAAACACTGGCAGCGGCAGCAAGTGCATGCCCACAGCCACCCCTTGTTCCTTCACACCTTGTATCAGCTGTAATCCAGTCCAGTCCAGTGCTGCCTGCTGAGCAGCACTGACCAACACTGCCTGGGCCCAGGCTTTTATCTCTGAGGCCCCATTATGATGTCAGAAAGCTGGCTCTGGAATCCTGAGGGCTCCACTATGACACGTGCAAAGTTCCGTCTGAACTTTATATAAGACGGTGAGGCTCAGTCAGTCACTCAGTGTTGCCTGAGAGGGCAACACTGCAACAGCCGGCCGCCAGGCTGTCTTTTTTTTGCACAGCTAGTTGCCTCCAGGAGGCCACAAGAGGGAGACAAGGGACTGCAAAATGGAAAATAGGCATCCACCAACTTTACAGACAACTTCTCCTTGCTCCTACAACCTCCATCCTTGCACAGTTTGTTATTCTTCTAGGTAACATAGTAACAAATCCAAATTGCTGCTCTCTTTGTAGGCAAGCAAGGCTTTGTTGCAACTGCAATTCTTACTTCTTCTTGAAATGTAGGGACGACAGTACATTCCATCACATCCATCTAGTGTACACAGGTAGGTCCATTGTGGCGGGCAGGCGAGCGGGCGGGCTGCTTTATTGGCTGTTTGCTGTTCCCCTACTCCACTCCACTATTTGACTGTTGTGCTGCATCAATCAATCAATCAATCAATCAATCAATCAATCAATCAATCAGTGGCTGGCTCAGGTGCAGCTCTTTAACTTACCTAAAAGGGAGGGCGGAGAGAAGACAAGGAAGGTGAATGAGGTGTTCCAATGTGAAATGCCGGAAACACAGAAACAGAGACGACACACAACAAGAGGTGGCAATCTATTCATTAATTGCATTTAATCAATGAGCTCATTATCACTCATGCATTGTCCAACAGGTGTTGAAATAATGGGATTAAAAGGGGAGATCCCTTCAGAAAGACAGAAACAATAGCAAAGACAAAAAACACTTTTGGAATCTGCTTTTAGTCAACACATAAGGAAAGGGTGCACCGGTCCTGGAAATACTGCAATACCAGGTCAATGCGTGGAGTGGACAGAGCAAGCTCTATTTCCATCTCCCTGTTCTAAAAATCCATTTAATATATGGTCCCCAGATAGGGGACGTATCAGATATTAAACTGATAAGAACAGATACTACACTTGATCTTAGCCAAAAGGCCGAGAAGCGATAACCCGAACGGGCCGCGCGTTGCCCGAGCCTGCCCGATACTGCTGTTCAGCCCTTGCAGCGATTCAGCCTACTTCTAGGCAATTCCATGGGGCCCTGCAGGCTCACACACTCACAGCTACACGGGAGGTGAATAAAGGCCGGAGAGGAAGCCAGACAGGATTTGCTTCTTTTGCTTGCACCACAATGCAGTGCTGAAAGAGGAGGAATCTACATAAAAACGCCTTCCTGGCAACGCCCAAATGCCCTGCTGCCATGCAGATAAACACTGGCAGCGGCAGCAAGTGCATGCCCACAGCCACCCCTTGTTCCTTCACACCTTGTATCAGCTGTAATCCAGTCCAGTCCAGTGCTGCCTGCTGAGCAGCACTGACCAACACTGCCTGGGCCCAGGCTTTTATCTCTGAGGCCCCATTATGATGTCAGAAAGCTGGCTCTGGAATCCTGAGGGCTCCACTATGACACGTGCAAAGTTCCGTCTGAACTTTATATAAGACGGTGAGGCTCAGTCAGTCACTCAGTGTTGCCTGAGAGGGCAACACTGCAACAGCCGGCAGCCAGGCTGTCTTTTTTTTGCACAGCTAGTTGCCTCCAGGAGGCCACAAGAGGGAGACAAGGGACTGCAAAATGGAAAATAGGCATCCACCAACTTTACAGACAACTTCTCCTTGCTCCTACAACCTCCATCCTTGCACAGTTTGTTATTCTTCTAGGTAACATAGTAACAAATCCAAATTGCTGCTCTCTTTGTAGGCAAGCAAGGCTTTGTTGCAACTGCAATTCTTACTTCTTCTTGAAATGTAGGGACGACAGTACATTCCATCACATCCATCTAGTGTACACAGGTAGGTCCATTGTGGCGGGCAGGCGAGCGGGCGGGCTGCTTTATTGGCTGTTTGCTGTTCCCCTACTCCACTCCACTATTTGACTGTTGTGCTGCATCAATCAATCAATCAATCAATCAATCAATCAATCAATCAATCAATCAATCAATCAGTGGCTGGCTCAGGTGCAGCTCTTTAACTTACCTAAAAGGGAGGGCGGAGAGAAGACAAGGAAGGTGAATGAGGTGTTCCAATGTGAAATGCCGGAAACACAGAAACACAGACGACACACAACAAGAGGTGGCAATCTATTCATTAATTGCATTTAATCAATGAGCTCATTATCACTCATGCATTGTCCAACAGGTGTTGAAATAATGGGATTAAAAGGGGAGATCCCTTCAGAAAGACAGAAACAATAGCAAAGACAAAAAACACTTTTGGAATCTGCTTTTAGTCAACACATAAGGAAAGGGTGCACCGGTCCTGGAAATACTGCAATACCAGGTCAATGCGTGGAGTGGACAGAGCAAGCTCTATTTCCATCTCCCTGTTCTAAAAATCCATTTAATATATGGTCCCCAGATAGGGGACGTATCAGATATTAAACTGATAAGAACAGATACTACACTTGATCTTAGCCAAAAGGCCGAGAAGCGATAACCCGAACGGGCCGCGCGTTGCCCGAGCCTGCCCGATACTGCTGTTCAGCCCTTGCAGCGATTCAGCCTACTTCTAGGCAATTCCATGGGGCCCTGCAGGCTCACACACTCACAGCTACACGGGAGGTGAATAAAGGCCGGAGAGGAAGCCAGACAGGATTTGCTTCTTTTGCTTGCACCACAATGCAGTGCTGAAAGAGGAGGAATCTACATAAAAACGCCTTCCTGGCAACGCCCAAATGCCCTGCTGCCATGCAGATAAACACTGGCAGCGGCAGCAAGTGCATGCCCACAGCCACCCCTTGTTCCTTCACACCTTGTATCAGCTGTAATCCAGTCCAGTCCAGTGCTGCCTGCTGAGCAGCACTGACCAACACTGCCTGGGCCCAGGCTTTTATCTCTGAGGCCCCATTATGATGTCAGAAAGCTGGCTCTGGAATCCTGAGGGCTCCACTATGACACGTGCAAAGTTCCGTCTGAACTTTATATAAGACGGTGAGGCTCAGTCAGTCACTCAGTGTTGCCTGAGAGGGCAACACTGCAACAGCCGGCCGCCAGGCTGTCTTTTTTTTGCACAGCTAGTTGCCTCCAGGAGGCCACAAGAGGGAGACAAGGGACTGCAAAATGGAAAATAGGCATCCACCAACTTTACAGACAACTTCTCCTTGCTCCTACAACCTCCATCCTTGCACAGTTTGTTATTCTTCTAGGTAACATAGTAACAAATCCAAATTGCTGCTCTCTTTGTAGGCAAGCAAGGCTTTGTTGCAACTGCAATTCTTACTTCTTCTTGAAATGTAGGGACGACAGTACATTCCATCACATCCATCTAGTGTACACAGGTAGGTCCATTGTGGCGGGCAGGCGAGCGGGCGGGCTGCTTTATTGGCTGTTTGCTGTTCCCCTACTCCACTCCACTATTTGACTGTTGTGCTGCATCAATCAATCAATCAATCAATCAATCAATCAATCAATCAATCAATCAATCAATCAATCAATCAATCAATCAGTGGCTGGCTCAGGTGCAGCTCTTTAACTTACCTAAAAGGGAGGGCGGAGAGAAGACAAGGAAGGTGAATGAGGTGTTCCAATGTGAAATGCCGGAAACACAGAAACACAGACGACACACAACAAGAGGTGGCAATCTATTCATTAATTGCATTTAATCAATGAGCTCATTATCACTCATGCATTGTCCAACAGGTGTTGAAATAATGGGATTAAAAGGGGAGATCCCTTCAGAAAGACAGAAACAATAGCAAAGACAAAAAACACTTTTGGAATCTGCTTTTAGTCAACACATAAGGAAAGGGTGCACCGGTCCTGGAAATACTGCAATACCAGGTCAATGCGTGGAGTGGACAGAGCAAGCTCTATTTCCATCTCCCTGTTCTAAAAATCCATTTAATATATGGTCCCCAGATAGGGGACGTATCAGATATTAAACTGATAAGAACAGATACTACACTTGATCTTAGCCAAAAGGCCGAGAAGCGATAACCCGAACGGGCCGCGCGTTGCCCGAGCCTGCCCGATACTGCTGTTCAGCCCTTGCAGCGATTCAGCCTACTTCTAGGCAATTCCATGGGGCCCTGCAGGCTCACACACTCACAGCTACACGGGAGGTGAATAAAGGCCGGAGAGGAAGCCAGACAGGATTTGCTTCTTTTGCTTGCACCACAATGCAGTGCTGAAAGAGGAGGAATCTACATAAAAACGCCTTCCTGGCAACGCCCAAATGCCCTGCTGCCATGCAGATAAACACTGGCAGCGGCAGCAAGTGCATGCCCACAGCCACCCCTTGTTCCTTCACACCTTGTATCAGCTGTAATCCAGTCCAGTCCAGTGCTGCCTGCTGAGCAGCACTGACCAACACTGCCTGGGCCCAGGCTTTTATCTCTGAGGCCCCATTATGATGTCAGAAAGCTGGCTCTGGAATCCTGAGGGCTCCACTATGACACGTGCAAAGTTCCGTCTGAACTTTATATAAGACGGTGAGGCTCAGTCAGTCACTCATTGTTGCCTGAGAGGGCAACACTGCAACAGCCGGCCGCCAGGCTGTCTTTTTTTTGCACAGCTAGTTGCCTCCAGGAGGCCACAAGAGGGAGACAAGGGACTGCAAAATGGAAAATAGGCATCCACCAACTTTACAGACAACTTCTCCTTGCTCCTACAACCTCCATCCTTGCACAGTTTGTTATTCTTCTAGGTAACATAGTAACAAATCCAAATTGCTGCTCTCTTTGTAGGCAAGCAAGGCTTTGTTGCAACTGCAATTCTTACTTCTTCTTGAAATGTAGGGACGACAGTACATTCCATCACATCCATCTAGTGTACACAGGTAGGTCCATTGTGGCGGGCAGGCGAGCGGGCGGGCTGCTTTATTGGCTGTTTGCTGTTCCCCTACTCCACTCCACTATTTGACTGTTGTGCTGCATCAATCAATCAATCAATCAATCAATCAATCAATCAATCAGTGGCTGGCTCAGGTGCAGCTCTTTAACTTACCTAAAAGGGAGGGCGGAGAGAAGACAAGGAAGGTGAATGAGGTGTTCCAATGTGAAATGCCGGAAACACAGAAACACAGACGACACACAACAAGAGGTGGCAATCTATTCATTAATTGCATTTAATCAATGAGCTCATTATCACTCATGCATTGTCCAACAGGTGTTGAAATAATGGGATTAAAAGGGGAGATCCCTTCAGAAAGACAGAAACAATAGCAAAGACAAAAAACACTTTTGGAATCTGCTTTTAGTCAACACATAAGGAAAGGGTGCACCGGTCCTGGAAATACTGCAATACCAGGTCAATGCGTGGAGTGGACAGAGCAAGCTCTATTTCCATCTCCCTGTTCTAAAAATCCATTTAATATATGGTCCCCAGATAGGGGACGTATCAGATATTAAACTGATAAGAACAGATACTACACTTGATCTTAGCCAAAAGGCCGAGAAGCGATAACCCGAACGGGCCGCGCGTTGCCCGAGCCTGCCCGATACTGCTGTTCAGCCCTTGCAGCGATTCAGCCTACTTCTAGGCAATTCCATGGGGCCCTGCAGGCTCACACACTCACAGCTACACGGGAGGTGAATAAAGGCCGGAGAGGAAGCCAGACAGGATTTGCTTCTTTTGCTTGCACCACAATGCAGTGCTGAAAGAGGAGGAATCTACATAAAAACGCCTTCCTGGCAACGCCCAAATGCCCTGCTGCCATGCAGATAAACACTGGCAGCGGCAGCAAGTGCATGCCCACAGCCACCCCTTGTTCCTTCACACCTTGTATCAGCTGTAATCCAGTCCAGTCCAGTGCTGCCTGCTGAGCAGCACTGACCAACACTGCCTGGGCCCAGGCTTTTATCTCTGAGGCCCCATTATGATGTCAGAAAGCTGGCTCTGGAATCCTGAGGGCTCCACTATGACACGTGCAAAGTTCCGTCTGAACTTTATATAAGACGGTGAGGCTCAGTCAGTCACTCAGTGTTGCCTGAGAGGGCAACACTGCAACAGCCGGCCGCCAGGCTGTCTTTTTTTTGCACAGCTAGTTGCCTCCAGGAGGCCACAAGAGGGAGACAAGGGACTGCAAAATGGAAAATAGGCATCCACCAACTTTACAGACAACTTCTCCTTGCTCCTACAACCTCCATCCTTGCACAGTTTGTTATTCTTCTAGGTAACATAGTAACAAATCCAAATTGCTGCTCTCTTTGTAGGCAAGCAAGGCTTTGTTGCAACTGCAATTCTTACTTCTTCTTGAAATGTAGGGACGACAGTACATTCCATCACATCCATCTAGTGTACACAGGTAGGTCCATTGTGGCGGGCAGGCGAGCGGGCGGGCTGCTTTATTGGCTGTTTGCTGTTCCCCTACTCCACTCCACTATTTGACTGTTGTGCTGCATCAATCAATCAATCAATCAATCAATCAATCAATCAATCAATCAATCAATCAATCAATCAGTGGCTGGCTCAGGTGCAGCTCTTTAACTTACCTAAAAGGGAGGGCGGAGAGAAGACAAGGAAGGTGAATGAGGTGTTCCAATGTGAAATGCCGGAAACACAGAAACACAGACGACACACAACAAGAGGTGGCAATCTATTCATTAATTGCATTTAATCAATGAGCTCATTATCACTCATGCATTGTCCAACAGGTGTTGAAATAATGGGATTAAAAGGGGAGATCCCTTCAGAAAGACAGAAACAATAGCAAAGACAAAAAACACTTTTGGAATCTGCTTTTAGTCAACACATAAGGAAAGGGTGCACCGGTCCTGGAAATACTGCAATACCAGGTCAATGCGTGGAGTGGACAGAGCAAGCTCTATTTCCATCTCCCTGTTCTAAAAATCCATTTAATATATGGTCCCCAGATAGGGGACGTATCAGATATTAAACTGATAAGAACAGATACTACACTTGATCTTAGCCAAAAGGCCGAGAAGCGATAACCCGAACGGGCCGCGCGTTGCCCGAGCCTGCCCGATACTGCTGTTCAGCCCTTGCAGCGATTCAGCCTACTTCTAGGCAATTCCATGGGGCCCTGCAGGCTCACACACTCACAGCTACACGGGAGGTGAATAAAGGCCGGAGAGGAAGCCAGACAGGATTTGCTTCTTTTGCTTGCACCACAATGCAGTGCTGAAAGAGGAGGAATCTACATAAAAACGCCTTCCTGGCAACGCCCAAATGCCCTGCTGCCATGCAGATAAACACTGGCAGCGGCAGCAAGTGCATGCCCACAGCCACCCCTTGTTCCTTCACACCTTGTATCAGCTGTAATCCAGTCCAGTCCAGTGCTGCCTGCTGAGCAGCACTGACCAACACTGCCTGGGCCCAGGCTTTTATCTCTGAGGCCCCATTATGATGTCAGAAAGCTGGCTCTGGAATCCTGAGGGCTCCACTATGACACGTGCAAAGTTCCGTCTGAACTTTATATAAGACGGTGAGGCTCAGTCAGTCACTCAGTGTTGCCTGAGAGGGCAACACTGCAACAGCCGGCCGCCAGGCTGTCTTTTTTTTGCACAGCTAGTTGCCTCCAGGAGGCCACAAGAGGGAGACAAGGGACTGCAAAATGGAAAATAGGCATCCACCAACTTTACAGACAACTTCTCCTTGCTCCTACAACCTCCATCCTTGCACAGTTTGTTATTCTTCTAGGTAACATAGTAACAAATCCAAATTGCTGCTCTCTTTGTAGGCAAGCAAGGCTTTGTTGCAACTGCAATTCTTACTTCTTCTTGAAATGTAGGGACGACAGTACATTCCATCACATCCATCTAGTGTACACAGGTAGGTCCATTGTGGCGGGCAGGCGAGCGGGCGGGCTGCTTTATTGGCTGTTTGCTGTTCCCCTACTCCACTCCACTATTTGACTGTTGTGCTGCATCAATCAATCAATCAATCAATCAATCAATCAATCAATCAATCAATCAATCAGTGGCTGGCTCAGGTGCAGCTCTTTAACTTACCTAAAAGGGAGGGCGGAGAGAAGACAAGGAAGGTGAATGAGGTGTTCCAATGTGAAATGCCGGAAACACAGAAACACAGACGACACACAACAAGAGGTGGCAATCTATTCATTAATTGCATTTAATCAATGAGCTCATTATCACTCATGCATTGTCCAACAGGTGTTGAAATAATGGGATTAAAAGGGGAGATCCCTTCAGAAAGACAGAAACAATAGCAAAGACAAAAAACACTTTTGGAATCTGCTTTTAGTCAACACATAAGGAAAGGGTGCACCGGTCCTGGAAATACTGCAATACCAGGTCAATGCGTGGAGTGGACAGAGCAAGCTCTATTTCCATCTCCCTGTTCTAAAAATCCATTTAATATATGGTCCCCAGATAGGGGACGTATCAGATATTAAACTGATAAGAACAGATACTACACTTGATCTTAGCCAAAAGGCCGAGAAGCGATAACCCGAACGGGCCGCGCGTTGCCCGAGCCTGCCCGATACTGCTGTTCAGCCCTTGCAGCGATTCAGCCTACTTCTAGGCAATTCCATGGGGCCCTGCAGGCTCACACACTCACAGCTACACGGGAGGTGAATAAAGGCCGGAGAGGAAGCCAGACAGGATTTGCTTCTTTTGCTTGCACCACAATGCAGTGCTGAAAGAGGAGGAATCTACATAAAAACGCCTTCCTGGCAACGCCCAAATGCCCTGCTGCCATGCAGATAAACACTGGCAGCGGCAGCAAGTGCATGCCCACAGCCACCCCTTGTTCCTTCACACCTTGTATCAGCTGTAATCCAGTCCAGTCCAGTGCTGCCTGCTGAGCAGCACTGACCAACACTGCCTGGGCCCAGGCTTTTATCTCTGAGGCCCCATTATGATGTCAGAAAGCTGGCTCTGGAATCCTGAGGGCTCCACTATGACACGTGCAAAGTTCCGTCTGAACTTTATATAAGACGGTGAGGCTCAGTCAGTCACTCAGTGTTGCCTGAGAGGGCAACACTGCAACAGCCGGCCGCCAGGCTGTCTTTTTTTTGCACAGCTAGTTGCCTCCAGGAGGCCACAAGAGGGAGACAAGGGACTGCAAAATGGAAAATAGGCATCCACCAACTTTACAGACAACTTCTCCTTGCTCCTACAACCTCCATCCTTGCACAGTTTGTTATTCTTCTAGGTAACATAGTAACAAATCCAAATTGCTGCTCTCTTTGTAGGCAAGCAAGGCTTTGTTGCAACTGCAATTCTTACTTCTTCTTGAAATGTAGGGACGACAGTACATTCCATCACATCCATCTAGTGTACACAGGTAGGTCCATTGTGGCGGGCAGGCGAGCGGGCGGGCTGCTTTATTGGCTGTTTGCTGTTCCCCTACTCCACTCCACTATTTGACTGTTGTGCTGCATCAATCAATCAATCAATCAATCAATCAATCAATCAATCAATCAATCAATCAGTGGCTGGCTCAGGTGCAGCTCTTTAACTTACCTAAAAGGGAGGGCGGAGAGAAGACAAGGAAGGTGAATGAGGTGTTCCAATGTGAAATGCCGGAAACACAGAAACACAGACGACACACAACAAGAGGTGGCAATCTATTCATTAATTGCATTTAATCAATGAGCTCATTATCACTCATGCATTGTCCAACAGGTGTTGAAATAATGGGATTAAAAGGGGAGATCCCTTCAGAAAGACAGAAACAATAGCAAAGACAAAAAACACTTTTGGAATCTGCTTTTAGTCAACACATAAGGAAAGGGTGCACCGGTCCTGGAAATACTGCAATACCAGGTCAATGCGTGGAGTGGACAGAGCAAGCTCTATTTCCATCTCCCTGTTCTAAAAATCCATTTAATATATGGTCCCCAGATAGGGGACGTATCAGATATTAAACTGATAAGAACAGATACTACACTTGATCTTAGCCAAAAGGCCGAGAAGCGATAACCCGAACGGGCCGCGCGTTGCCCGAGCCTGCCCGATACTGCTGTTCAGCCCTTGCAGCGATTCAGCCTACTTCTAGGCAATTCCATGGGGCCCTGCAGGCTCACACACTCACAGCTACACGGGAGGTGAATAAAGGCCGGAGAGGAAGCCAGACAGGATTTGCTTCTTTTGCTTGCACCACAATGCAGTGCTGAAAGAGGAGGAATCTACATAAAAACGCCTTCCTGGCAACGCCCAAATGCCCTGCTGCCATGCAGATAAACACTGGCAGCGGCAGCAAGTGCATGCCCACAGCCACCCCTTGTTCCTTCACACCTTGTATCAGCTGTAATCCAGTCCAGTCCAGTGCTGCCTGCTGAGCAGCACTGACCAACACTGCCTGGGCCCAGGCTTTTATCTCTGAGGCCCCATTATGATGTCAGAAAGCTGGCTCTGGAATCCTGAGGGCTCCACTATGACACGTGCAAAGTTCCGTCTGAACTTTATATAAGACGGTGAGGCTCAGTCAGTCACTCAGTGTTGCCTGAGAGGGCAACACTGCAACAGCCGGCCGCCAGGCTGTCTTTTTTTTGCACAGCTAGTTGCCTCCAGGAGGCCACAAGAGGGAGACAAGGGACTGCAAAATGGAAAATAGGCATCCACCAACTTTACAGACAACTTCTCCTTGCTCCTACAACCTCCATCCTTGCACAGTTTGTTATTCTTCTAGGTAACATAGTAACAAATCCAAATTGCTGCTCTCTTTGTAGGCAAGCAAGGCTTTGTTTCAACTGCAATTCTTACTTCTTCTTGAAATGTAGGGACGACAGTACATTCCATCACATCCATCTAGTGTACACAGGTAGGTCCATTGTGGCGGGCAGGCGAGCGGGCGGGCTGCTTTATTGGCTGTTTGCTGTTCCCCTACTCCACTCCACTATTTGACTGTTGTGCTGCATCAATCAATCAATCAATCAATCAATCAATCAATCAATCAATCAATCAGTGGCTGGCTCAGGTGCAGCTCTTTAACTTACCTAAAAGGGAGGGCGGAGAGAAGACAAGGAAGGTGAATGAGGTGTTCCAATGTGAAATGCCGGAAACACAGAAACACAGACGACACACAACAAGAGGTGGCAATCTATTCATTAATTGCATTTAATCAATGAGCTCATTATCACTCATGCATTGTCCAACAGGTGTTGAAATAATGGGATTAAAAGGGGAGATCCCTTCAGAAAGACAGAAACAATAGCAAAGACAAAAAACACTTTTGGAATCTGCTTTTAGTCAACACATAAGGAAAGGGTGCACCGGTCCTGGAAATACTGCAATACCAGGTCAATGCGTGGAGTGGACAGAGCAAGCTCTATTTCCATCTCCCTGTTCTAAAAATCCATTTAATATATGGTCCCCAGATAGGGGACGTATCAGATATTAAACTGATAAGAACAGATACTACACTTGATCTTAGCCAAAAGGCCGAGAAGCGATAACCCGAACGGGCCGCGCGTTGCCCGAGCCTGCCCGATACTGCTGTTCAGCCCTTGCAGCGATTCAGCCTACTTCTAGGCAATTCCATGGGGCCCTGCAGGCTCACACACTCACAGCTACACGGGAGGTGAATAAAGGCCGGAGAGGAAGCCAGACAGGATTTGCTTCTTTTGCTTGCACCACAATGCAGTGCTGAAAGAGGAGGAATCTACATAAAAACGCCTTCCTGGCAACGCCCAAATGCCCTGCTGCCATGCAGATAAACACTGGCAGCGGCAGCAAGTGCATGCCCACAGCCACCCCTTGTTCCTTCACACCTTGTATCAGCTGTAATCCAGTCCAGTCCAGTGCTGCCTGCTGAGCAGCACTGACCAACACTGCCTGGGCCCAGGCTTTTATCTCTGAGGCCCCATTATGATGTCAGAAAGCTGGCTCTGGAATCCTGAGGGCTCCACTATGACACGTGCAAAGTTCCGTCTGAACTTTATATAAGACGGTGAGGCTCAGTCAGTCACTCAGTGTTGCCTGAGAGGGCAACACTGCAACAGCCGGCCGCCAGGCTGTCTTTTTTTTGCACAGCTAGTTGCCTCCAGGAGGCCACAAGAGGGAGACAAGGGACTGCAAAATGGAAAATAGGCATCCACCAACTTTACAGACAACTTCTCCTTGCTCCTACAACCTCCATCCTTGCACAGTTTGTTATTCTTCTAGGTAACATAGTAACAAATCCAAATTGCTGCTCTCTTTGTAGGCAAGCAAGGCTTTGTTGCAACTGCAATTCTTACTTCTTCTTGAAATGTAGGGACGACAGTACATTCCATCACATCCATCTAGTGTACACAGGTAGGTCCATTGTGGCGGGCAGGCGAGCGGGCGGGCTGCTTTATTGGCTGTTTGCTGTTCCCCTACTCCACTCCACTATTTGACTGTTGTGCTGCATCAATCAATCAATCAATCAATCAATCAATCAATCAATCAATCAATCAATCAATCAAGTGGCTGGCTCAGGTGCAGCTCTTTAACTTACCTAAAAGGGAGGGCGGAGAGAAGACAAGGAAGGTGAATGAGGTGTTCCAATGTGAAATGCCGGAAACACAGAAACACAGACGACACACAACAAGAGGTGGCAATCTATTCATTAATTGCATTTAATCAATGAGCTCATTATCACTCATGCATTGTCCAACAGGTGTTGAAATAATGGGATTAAAAGGGGAGATCCCTTCAGAAAGACAGAAACAATAGCAAAGACAAAAAACACTTTTGGAATCTGCTTTTAGTCAACACATAAGGAAAGGGTGCACCGGTCCTGGAAATACTGCAATACCAGGTCAATGCGTGGAGTGGACAGAGCAAGCTCTATTTCCATCTCCCTGTTCTAAAAATCCATTTAATATATGGTCCCCAGATAGGGGACGTATCAGATATTAAACTGATAAGAACAGATACTACACTTGATCTTAGCCAAAAGGCCGAGAAGCGATAACCCGAACGGGCCGCGCGTTGCCCGAGCCTGCCCGATACTGCTGTTCAGCCCTTGCAGCGATTCAGCCTACTTCTAGGCAATTCCATGGGGCCCTGCAGGCTCACACACTCACAGCTACACGGGAGGTGAATAAAGGCCGGAGAGGAAGCCAGACAGGATTTGCTTCTTTTGCTTGCACCACAATGCAGTGCTGAAAGAGGAGGAATCTACATAAAAACGCCTTCCTGGCAACGCCCAAATGCCCTGCTGCCATGCAGATAAACACTGGCAGCGGCAGCAAGTGCATGCCCACAGCCACCCCTTGTTCCTTCACACCTTGTATCAGCTGTAATCCAGTCCAGTCCAGTGCTGCCTGCTGAGCAGCACTGACCAACACTGCCTGGGCCCAGGCTTTTATCTCTGAGGCCCCATTATGATGTCAGAAAGCTGGCTCTGGAATCCTGAGGGCTCCACTATGACACGTGCAAAGTTCCGTCTGAACTTTATATAAGACGGTGAGGCTCAGTCAGTCACTCAGTGTTGCCTGAGAGGGCAACACTGCAACAGCCGGCCGCCAGGCTGTCTTTTTTTTGCACAGCTAGTTGCCTCCAGGAGGCCACAAGAGGGAGACAAGGGACTGCAAAATGGAAAATAGGCATCCACCAACTTTACAGACAACTTCTCCTTGCTCCTACAACCTCCATCCTTGCACAGTTTGTTATTCTTCTAGGTAACATAGTAACAAATCCAAATTGCTGCTCTCTTTGTAGGCAAGCAAGGCTTTGTTGCAACTGCAATTCTTACTTCTTCTTGAAATGTAGGGACGACAGTACATTCCATCACATCCATCTAGTGTACACAGGTAGGTCCATTGTGGCGGGCAGGCGAGCGGGCGGGCTGCTTTATTGGCTGTTTGCTGTTCCCCTACTCCACTCCACTATTTGACTGTTGTGCTGCATCAATCAATCAATCAATCAATCAATCAATCAATCAATCAATCAATCAATCAATCAGTGGCTGGCTCAGGTGCAGCTCTTTAACTTACCTAAAAGGGAGGGCGGAGAGAAGACAAGGAAGGTGAATGAGGTGTTCCAATGTGAAATGCCGGAAACACAGAAACACAGACGACACACAACAAGAGGTGGCAATCTATTCATTAATTGCATTTAATCAATGAGCTCATTATCACTCATGCATTGTCCAACAGGTGTTGAAATAATGGGATTAAAAGGGGAGATCCCTTCAGAAAGACAGAAACAATAGCAAAGACAAAAAACACTTTTGGAATCTGCTTTTAGTCAACACATAAGGAAAGGGTGCACCGGTCCTGGAAATACTGCAATACCAGGTCAATGCGTGGAGTGGACAGAGCAAGCTCTATTTCCATCTCCCTGTTCTAAAAATCCATTTAATATATGGTCCCCAGATAGGGGACGTATCAGATATTAAACTGATAAGAACAGATACTACACTTGATCTTAGCCAAAAGGCCGCCGAGAAGCGATAACCCGAACGGGCCGCGCGTTGCCCGAGCCTGCCCGATACTGCTGTTCAGCCCTTGCAGCGATTCAGCCTACTTCTAGGCAATTCCATGGGGCCCTGCAGGCTCACACACTCACAGCTACACGGGAGGTGAATAAAGGCCGGAGAGGAAGCCAGACAGGATTTGCTTCTTTTGCTTGCACCACAATGCAGTGCTGAAAGAGGAGGAATCTACATAAAAACGCCTTCCTGGCAACGCCCAAATGCCCTGCTGCCATGCAGATAAACACTGGCAGCGGCAGCAAGTGCATGCCCACAGCCACCCCTTGTTCCTTCACACCTTGTATCAGCTGTAATCCAGTCCAGTCCAGTGCTGCCTGCTGAGCAGCACTGACCAACACTGCCTGGGCCCAGGCTTTTATCTCTGAGGCCCCATTATGATGTCAGAAAGCTGGCTCTGGAATCCTGAGGGCTCCACTATGACACGTGCAAAGTTCCGTCTGAACTTTATATAAGACGGTGAGGCTCAGTCAGTCACTCAGTGTTGCCTGAGAGGGCAACACTGCAACAGCCGGCCGCCAGGCTGTCTTTTTTTTGCACAGCTAGTTGCCTCCAGGAGGCCACAAGAGGGAGACAAGGGACTGCAAAATGGAAAATAGGCATCCACCAACTTTACAGACAACTTCTCCTTGCTCCTACAACCTCCATCCTTGCACAGTTTGTTATTCTTCTAGGTAACATAGTAACAAATCCAAATTGCTGCTCTCTTTGTAGGCAAGCAAGGCTTTGTTGCAACTGCAATTCTTACTTCTTCTTGAAATGTAGGGACGACAGTACATTCCATCACATCCATCTAGTGTACACAGGTAGGTCCATTGTGGCGGGCAGGCGAGCGGGCGGGCTGCTTTATTGGCTGTTTGCTGTTCCCCTACTCCACTCCACTATTTGACTGTTGTGCTGCATCAATCAATCAATCAATCAATCAATCAATCAATCAATCAATCAATCAAGTGGCTGGCTCAGGTGCAGCTCTTTAACTTACCTAAAAGGGAGGGCGGAGAGAAGACAAGGAAGGTGAATGAGGTGTTCCAATGTGAAATGCCGGAAACACAGAAACACAGACGACACACAACAAGAGGTGGCAATCTATTCATTAATTGCATTTAATCAATGAGCTCATTATCACTCATGCATTGTCCAACAGGTGTTGAAATAATGGGATTAAAAGGGGAGATCCCTTCAGAAAGACAGAAACAATAGCAAAGACAAAAAACACTTTTGGAATCTGCTTTTAGTCAACACATAAGGAAAGGGTGCACCGGTCCTGGAAATACTGCAATACCAGGTCAATGCGTGGAGTGGACAGAGCAAGCTCTATTTCCATCTCCCTGTTCTAAAAATCCATTTAATATATGGTCCCCAGATAGGGGACGTATCAGATATTAAACTGATAAGAACAGATACTACACTTGATCTTAGCCAAAAGGCCGAGAAGCGATAACCCGAACGGGCCGCGCGTTGCCCGAGCCTGCCCGATACTGCTGTTCAGCCCTTGCAGCGATTCAGCCTACTTCTAGGCAATTCCATGGGGCCCTGCAGGCTCACACACTCACAGCTACACGGGAGGTGAATAAAGGCCGGAGAGGAAGCCAGACAGGATTTGCTTCTTTTGCTTGCACCACAATGCAGTGCTGAAAGAGGAGGAATCTACATAAAAACGCCTTCCTGGCAACGCCCAAATGCCCTGCTGCCATGCAGATAAACACTGGCAGCGGCAGCAAGTGCATGCCCACAGCCACCCCTTGTTCCTTCACACCTTGTATCAGCTGTAATCCAGTCCAGTCCAGTGCTGCCTGCTGAGCAGCACTGACCAACACTGCCTGGGCCCAGGCTTTTATCTCTGAGGCCCCATTATGATGTCAGAAAGCTGGCTCTGGAATCCTGAGGGCTCCACTATGACACGTGCAAAGTTCCGTCTGAACTTTATATAAGACGGTGAGGCTCAGTCAGTCACTCAGTGTTGCCTGAGAGGGCAACACTGCAACAGCCGGCCGCCAGGCTGTCTTTTTTTTGCACAGCTAGTTGCCTCCAGGAGGCCACAAGAGGGAGACAAGGGACTGCAAAATGGAAAATAGGCATCCACCAACTTTACAGACAACTTCTCCTTGCTCCTACAACCTCCATCGTAACATAGTAACAAATCCAAATTGCTGCTCTCTTTGTAGGCAAGCAAGGCTTTGTTGCAACTGCAATTCTTACTTCTTCTTGAAATGTAGGGACGACAGTACATTCCATCACATCCATCTAGTGTACACAGGTAGGTCCATTGTGGCGGGCAGGCGAGCGGGCGGGCTGCTTTATTGGCTGTTTGCTGTTCCCCTACTCCACTCCACTATTTGACTGTTGTGCTGCATCAATCAATCAATCAATCAATCAATCAATCAATCAATCAATCAATCAATCAATCAGTGGCTGGCTCAGGTGCAGCTCTTTAACTTACCTAAAAGGGAGGGCGGAGAGAAGACAAGGAAGGTGAATGAGGTGTTCCAATGTGAAATGCCGGAAACACAGAAACACAGACGACACACAACAAGAGGTGGCAATCTATTCATTAATTGCATTTAATCAATGAGCTCATTATCACTCATGCATTGTCCAACAGGTGTTGAAATAATGGGATTAAAAGGGGAGATCCCTTCAGAAAGACAGAAACAATAGCAAAGACAAAAAACACTTTTGGAATCTGCTTTTAGTCAACACATAAGGAAAGGGTGCACCGGTCCTGGAAATACTGCAATACCAGGTCAATGCGTGGAGTGGACAGAGCAAGCTCTATTTCCATCTCCCTGTTCTAAAAATCCATTTAATATATGGTCCCCAGATAGGGGACGTATCAGATATTAAACTGATAAGAACAGATACTACACTTGATCTTAGCCAAAAGGCCGAGAAGCGATAACCCGAACGGGCCGCGCGTTGCCCGAGCCTGCCCGATACTGCTGTTCAGCCCTTGCAGCGATTCAGCCTACTTCTAGGCAATTCCATGGGGCCCTGCAGGCTCACACACTCACAGCTACACGGGAGGTGAATAAAGGCCGGAGAGGAAGCCAGACAGGATTTGCTTCTTTTGCTTGCACCACAATGCAGTGCTGAAAGAGGAGGAATCTACATAAAAACGCCTTCCTGGCAACGCCCAAATGCCCTGCTGCCATGCAGATAAACACTGGCAGCGGCAGCAAGTGCATGCCCACAGCCACCCCTTGTTCCTTCACACCTTGTATCAGCTGTAATCCAGTCCAGTCCAGTGCTGCCTGCTGAGCAGCACTGACCAACACTGCCTGGGCCCAGGCTTTTATCTCTGAGGCCCCATTATGATGTCAGAAAGCTGGCTCTGGAATCCTGAGGGCTCCACTATGACACGTGCAAAGTTCCGTCTGAACTTTATATAAGACGGTGAGGCTCAGTCAGTCACTCAGTGTTGCCTGAGAGGGCAACACTGCAACAGCCGGCCGCCAGGCTGTCTTTTTTTTGCACAGCTAGTTGCCTCCAGGAGGCCACAAGAGGGAGACAAGGGACTGCAAAATGGAAAATAGGCATCCACCAACTTTACAGACAACTTCTCCTTGCTCCTACAACCTCCATCCTTGCACAGTTTGTTATTCTTCTAGGTAACATAGTAACAAATCCAAATTGCTGCTCTCTTTGTAGGCAAGCAAGGCTTTGTTGCAACTGCAATTCTTACTTCTTCTTGAAATGTAGGGACGACAGTACATTCCATCACATCCATCTAGTGTACACAGGTAGGTCCATTGTGGCGGGCAGGCGAGCGGGCGGGCTGCTTTATTGGCTGTTTGCTGTTCCCCTACTCCACTCCACTATTTGACTGTTGTGCTGCATCAATCAATCAATCAATCAATCAATCAATCAATCAATCAATCAATCAATCAATCAGTGGCTGGCTCAGGTGCAGCTCTTTAACTTACCTAAAAGGGAGGGCGGAGAGAAGACAAGGAAGGTGAATGAGGTGTTCCAATGTGAAATGCCGGAAACACAGAAACACAGACGACACACAACAAGAGGTGGCAATCTATTCATTAATTGCATTTAATCAATGAGCTCATTATCACTCATGCATTGTCCAACAGGTGTTGAAATAATGGGATTAAAAGGGGAGATCCCTTCAGAAAGACAGAAACAATAGCAAAGACAAAAAACACTTTTGGAATCTGCTTTTAGTCAACACATAAGGAAAGGGTGCACCGGTCCTGGAAATACTGCAATACCAGGTCAATGCGTGGAGTGGACAGAGCAAGCTCTATTTCCATCTCCCTGTTCTAAAAATCCATTTAATATATGGTCCCCAGATAGGGGACGTATCAGATATTAAACTGATAAGAACAGATACTACACTTGATCTTAGCCAAAAGGCCGAGAAGCGATAACCCGAACGGGCCGCGCGTTGCCCGAGCCTGCCCGATACTGCTGTTCAGCCCTTGCAGCGATTCAGCCTACTTCTAGGCAATTCCATGGGGCCCTGCAGGCTCACACACTCACAGCTACACGGGAGGTGAATAAAGGCCGGAGAGGAAGCCAGACAGGATTTGCTTCTTTTGCTTGCACCACAATGCAGTGCTGAAAGAGGAGGAATCTACATAAAAACGCCTTCCTGGCAACGCCCAAATGCCCTGCTGCCATGCAGATAAACACTGGCAGCGGCAGCAAGTGCATGCCCACAGCCACCCCTTGTTCCTTCACACCTTGTATCAGCTGTAATCCAGTCCAGTCCAGTGCTGCCTGCTGAGCAGCACTGACCAACACTGCCTGGGCCCAGGCTTTTATCTCTGAGGCCCCATTATGATGTCAGAAAGCTGGCTCTGGAATCCTGAGGGCTCCACTATGACACGTGCAAAGTTCCGTCTGAACTTTATATAAGACGGTGAGGCTCAGTCAGTCACTCAGTGTTGCCTGAGAGGGCAACACTGCAACAGCCGGCCGCCAGGCTGTCTTTTTTTTGCACAGCTAGTTGCCTCCAGGAGGCCACAAGAGGGAGACAAGGGACTGCAAAATGGAAAATAGGCATCCACCAACTTTACAGACAACTTCTCCTTGCTCCTACAACCTCCATCCTTGCACAGTTTGTTATTCTTCTAGGTAACATAGTAACAAATCCAAATTGCTGCTCTCTTTGTAGGCAAGCAAGGCTTTGTTGCAACTGCAATTCTTACTTCTTCTTGAAATGTAGGGACGACAGTACATTCCATCACATCCATCTAGTGTACACAGGTAGGTCCATTGTGGCGGGCAGGCGAGCGGGCGGGCTGCTTTATTGGCTGTTTGCTGTTCCCCTACTCCACTCCACTATTTGACTGTTGTGCTGCATCAATCAATCAATCAATCAATCAATCAATCAATCAATCAATCAATCAATCAATCAATCAATCAGTGGCTGGCTCAGGTGCAGCTCTTTAACTTACCTAAAAGGGAGGGCAGAGAGAAGACAAGGAAGGTGAATGAGGTGTTCCAATGTGAAATGCCGGAAACACAGAAACACAGACGACACACAACAAGAGGTGGCAATCTATTCATTAATTGCATTTAATCAATGAGCTCATTATCACTCATGCATTGTCCAACAGGTGTTGAAATAATGGGATTAAAAGGGGAGATCCCTTCAGAAAGACAGAAACAATAGCAAAGACAAAAAACACTTTTGGAATCTGCTTTTAGTCAACACATAAGGAAAGGGTGCACCGGTCCTGGAAATACTGCAATACCAGGTCAATGCGTGGAGTGGACAGAGCAAGCTCTATTTCCATCTCCCTGTTCTAAAAATCCATTTAATATATGGTCCCCAGATAGGGGACGTATCAGATATTAAACTGATAAGAACAGATACTACACTTGATCTTAGCCAAAAGGCCGAGAAGCGATAACCCGAACGGGCCGCGCGTTGCCCGAGCCTGCCCGATACTGCTGTTCAGCCCTTGCAGCGATTCAGCCTACTTCTAGGCAATTCCATGGGGCCCTGCAGGCTCACACACTCACAGCTACACGGGAGGTGAATAAAGGCCGGAGAGGAAGCCAGACAGGATTTGCTTCTTTTGCTTGCACCACAATGCAGTGCTGAAAGAGGAGGAATCTACATAAAAACGCCTTCCTGGCAACGCCCAAATGCCCTGCTGCCATGCAGATAAACACTGGCAGCGGCAGCAAGTGCATGCCCACAGCCACCCCTTGTTCCTTCACACCTTGTATCAGCTGTAATCCAGTCCAGTCCAGTGCTGCCTGCTGAGCAGCACTGACCAACACTGCCTGGGCCCAGGCTTTTATCTCTGAGGCCCCATTATGATGTCAGAAAGCTGGCTCTGGAATCCTGAGGGCTCCACTATGACACGTGCAAAGTTCCGTCTGAACTTTATATAAGACGGTGAGGCTCAGTCAGTCACTCAGTGTTGCCTGAGAGGGCAACACTGCAACAGCCGGCCGCCAGGCTGTCTTTTTTTTGCACAGCTAGTTGCCTCCAGGAGGCCACAAGAGGGAGACAAGGGACTGCAAAATGGAAAATAGGCATCCACCAACTTTACAGACAACTTCTCCTTGCTCCTACAACCTCCATCCTTGCACAGTTTGTTATTCTTCTAGGTAACATAGTAACAAATCCAAATTGCTGCTCTCTTTGTAGGCAAGCAAGGCTTTGTTGCAACTGCAATTCTTACTTCTTCTTGAAATGTAGGGACGACAGTACATTCCATCACATCCATCTAGTGTACACAGGTAGGTCCATTGTGGCGGGCAGGCGAGCGGGCGGGCTGCTTTATTGGCTGTTTGCTGTTCCCCTACTCCACTCCACTATTTGACTGTTGTGCTGCATCAATCAATCAATCAATCAATCAATCAATCAATCAATCAATCAATCAGTGGCTGGCTCAGGTGCAGCTCTTTAACTTACCTAAAAGGGAGGGCGGAGAGAAGACAAGGAAGGTGAATGAGGTGTTCCAATGTGAAATGCCGGAAACACAGAAACACAGACGACACACAACAAGAGGTGGCAATCTATTCATTAATTGCATTTAATCAATGAGCTCATTATCACTCATGCATTGTCCAACAGGTGTTGAAATAATGGGATTAAAAGGGGAGATCCCTTCAGAAAGACAGAAACAATAGCAAAGACAAAAAACACTTTTGGAATCTGCTTTTAGTCAACACATAAGGAAAGGGTGCACCGGTCCTGGAAATACTGCAATACCAGGTCAATGCGTGGAGTGGACAGAGCAAGCTCTATTTCCATCTCCCTGTTCTAAAAATCCATTTAATATATGGTCCCCAGATAGGGGACGTATCAGATATTAAACTGATAAGAACAGATACTACACTTGATCTTAGCCAAAAGGCCGAGAAGCGATAACCCGAACGGGCCGCGCGTTGCCCGAGCCTGCCCGATACTGCTGTTCAGCCCTTGCAGCGATTCAGCCTACTTCTAGGCAATTCCATGGGGCCCTGCAGGCTCACACACTCACAGCTACACGGGAGGTGAATAAAGGCCGGAGAGGAAGCCAGACAGGATTTGCTTCTTTTGCTTGCACCACAATGCAGTGCTGAAAGAGGAGGAATCTACATAAAAACGCCTTCCTGGCAACGCCCAAATGCCCTGCTGCCATGCAGATAAACACTGGCAGCGGCAGCAAGTGCATGCCCACAGCCACCCCTTGTTCCTTCACACCTTGTATCAGCTGTAATCCAGTCCAGTCCAGTGCTGCCTGCTGAGCAGCACTGACCAACACTGCCTGGGCCCAGGCTTTTATCTCTGAGGCCCCATTATGATGTCAGAAAGCTGGCTCTGGAATCCTGAGGGCTCCACTATGACACGTGCAAAGTTCCGTCTGAACTTTATATAAGACGGTGAGGCTCAGTCAGTCACTCAGTGTTGCCTGAGAGGGCAACACTGCAACAGCCGGCCGCCAGGCTGTCTTTTTTTTGCACAGCTAGTTGCCTCCAGGAGGCCACAAGAGGGAGACAAGGGACTGCAAAATGGAAAATAGGCATCCACCAACTTTACAGACAACTTCTCCTTGCTCCTACAACCTCCATCCTTGCACAGTTTGTTATTCTTCTAGGTAACATAGTAACAAATCCAAATTGCTGCTCTCTTTGTAGGCAAGCAAGGCTTTGTTGCAACTGCAATTCTTACTTCTTCTTGAAATGTAGGGACGACAGTACATTCCATCACATCCATCTAGTGTACACAGGTAGGTCCATTGTGGCGGGCAGGCGAGCGGGCGGGCTGCTTTATTGGCTGTTTGCTGTTCCCCTACTCCACTCCACTATTTGACTGTTGTGCTGCATCAATCAATCAATCAATCAATCAATCAATCAATCAATCAATCAATCAATCAATCAATCAATCAGTGGCTGGCTCAGGTGCAGCTCTTTAACTTACCTAAAAGGGAGGGCGGAGAGAAGACAAGGAAGGTGAATGAGGTGTTCCAATGTGAAATGCCGGAAACACAGAAACACAGACGACACACAACAAGAGGTGGCAATCTATTCATTAATTGCATTTAATCAATGAGCTCATTATCACTCATGCATTGTCCAACAGGTGTTGAAATAATGGGATTAAAAGGGGAGATCCCTTCAGAAAGACAGAAACAATAGCAAAGACAAAAAACACTTTTGGAATCTGCTTTTAGTCAACACATAAGGAAAGGGTGCACCGGTCCTGGAAATACTGCAATACCAGGTCAATGCGTGGAGTGGACAGAGCAAGCTCTATTTCCATCTCCCTGTTCTAAAAATCCATTTAATATATGGTCCCCAGATAGGGGACGTATCAGATATTAAACTGATAAGAACAGATACTACACTTGATCTTAGCCAAAAGGCCGAGAAGCGATAACCCGAACGGGCCGCGCGTTGCCCGAGCCTGCCCGATACTGCTGTTCAGCCCTTGCAGCGATTCAGCCTACTTCTAGGCAATTCCATGGGGCCCTGCAGGCTCACACACTCACAGCTACACGGGAGGTGAATAAAGGCCGGAGAGGAAGCCAGACAGGATTTGCTTCTTTTGCTTGCACCACAATGCAGTGCTGAAAGAGGAGGAATCTACATAAAAACGCCTTCCTGGCAACGCCCAAATGCCCTGCTGCCATGCAGATAAACACTGGCAGCGGCAGCAAGTGCATGCCCACAGCCACCCCTTGTTCCTTCACACCTTGTATCAGCTGTAATCCAGTCCAGTCCAGTGCTGCCTGCTGAGCAGCACTGACCAACACTGCCTGGGCCCAGGCTTTTATCTCTGAGGCCCCATTATGATGTCAGAAAGCTGGCTCTGGAATCCTGAGGGCTCCACTATGACACGTGCAAAGTTCCGTCTGAACTTTATATAAGACGGTGAGGCTCAGTCAGTCACTCAGTGTTGCCTGAGAGGGCAACACTGCAACAGCCGGCCGCCAGGCTGTCTTTTTTTTGCACAGCTAGTTGCCTCCAGGAGGCCACAAGAGGGAGACAAGGGACTGCAAAATGGAAAATAGGCATCCACCAACTTTACAGACAACTTCTCCTTGCTCCTACAACCTCCATCCTTGCACAGTTTGTTATTCTTCTAGGTAACATAGTAACAAATCCAAATTGCTGCTCTCTTTGTAGGCAAGCAAGGCTTTGTTGCAACTGCAATTCTTACTTCTTCTTGAAATGTAGGGACGACAGTACATTCCATCACATCCATCTAGTGTACACAGGTAGGTCCATTGTGGCGGGCAGGCGAGCGGGCGGGCTGCTTTATTGGCTGTTTGCTGTTCCCCTACTCCACTCCACTATTTGACTGTTGTGCTGCATCAATCAATCAATCAATCAATCAATCAATCAATCAATCAATCAATCAATCAATCAGTGGCTGGCTCAGGTGCAGCTCTTTAACTTACCTAAAAGGGAGGGCGGAGAGAAGACAAGGAAGGTGAATGAGGTGTTCCAATGTGAAATGCCGGAAACACAGAAACACAGACGACACACAACAAGAGGTGGCAATCTATTCATTAATTGCATTTAATCAATGAGCTCATTATCACTCATGCATTGTCCAACAGGTGTTGAAATAATGGGATTAAAAGGGGAGATCCCTTCAGAAAGACAGAAACAATAGCAAAGACAAAAAACACTTTTGGAATCTGCTTTTAGTCAACACATAAGGAAAGGGTGCACCGGTCCTGGAAATACTGCAATACCAGGTCAATGCGTGGAGTGGACAGAGCAAGCTCTATTTCCATCTCCCTGTTCTAAAAATCCATTTAATATATGGTCCCCAGATAGGGGACGTATCAGATATTAAACTGATAAGAACAGATACTACACTTGATCTTAGCCAAAAGGCCGAGAAGCGATAACCCGAACGGGCCGCGCGTTGCCCGAGCCTGCCCGATACTGCTGTTCAGCCCTTGCAGCGATTCAGCCTACTTCTAGGCAATTCCATGGGGCCCTGCAGGCTCACACACTCACAGCTACACGGGAGGTGAATAAAGGCCGGAGAGGAAGCCAGACAGGATTTGCTTCTTTTGCTTGCACCACAATGCAGTGCTGAAAGAGGAGGAATCTACATAAAAACGCCTTCCTGGCAACGCCCAAATGCCCTGCTGCCATGCAGATAAACACTGGCAGCGGCAGCAAGTGCATGCCCACAGCCACCCCTTGTTCCTTCACACCTTGTATCAGCTGTAATCCAGTCCAGTCCAGTGCTGCCTGCTGAGCAGCACTGACCAACACTGCCTGGGCCCAGGCTTTTATCTCTGAGGCCCCATTATGATGTCAGAAAGCTGGCTCTGGAATCCTGAGGGCTCCACTATGACACGTGCAAAGTTCCGTCTGAACTTTATATAAGACGGTGAGGCTCAGTCAGTCACTCAGTGTTGCCTGAGAGGGCAACACTGCAACAGCCGGCCGCCAGGCTGTCTTTTTTTTGCACAGCTAGTTGCCTCCAGGAGGCCACAAGAGGGAGACAAGGGACTGCAAAATGGAAAATAGGCATCCACCAACTTTACAGACAACTTCTCCTTGCTCCTACAACCTCCATCCTTGCACAGTTTGTTATTCTTCTAGGTAACATAGTAACAAATCCAAATTGCTGCTCTCTTTGTAGGCAAGCAAGGCTTTGTTGCAACTGCAATTCTTACTTCTTCTTGAAATGTAGGGACGACAGTACATTCCATCACATCCATCTAGTGTACACAGGTAGGTCCATTGTGGCGGGCAGGCGAGCGGGCGGGCTGCTTTATTGGCTGTTTGCTGTTCCCCTACTCCACTCCACTATTTGACTGTTGTGCTGCATCAATCAATCAATCAATCAATCAATCAATCAATCAATCAATCAATCAATCAGTGGCTGGCTCAGGTGCAGCTCTTTAACTTACCTAAAAGGGAGGGCGGAGAGAAGACAAGGAAGGTGAATGAGGTGTTCCAATGTGAAATGCCGGAAACACAGAAACACAGACGACACACAACAAGAGGTGGCAATCTATTCATTAATTGCATTTAATCAATGAGCTCATTATCACTCATGCATTGTCCAACAGGTGTTGAAATAATGGGATTAAAAGGGGAGATCCCTTCAGAAAGACAGAAACAATAGCAAAGACAAAAAACACTTTTGGAATCTGCTTTTAGTCAACACATAAGGAAAGGGTGCACCGGTCCTGGAAATACTGCAATACCAGGTCAATGCGTGGAGTGGACAGAGCAAGCTCTATTTCCATCTCCCTGTTCTAAAAATCCATTTAATATATGGTCCCCAGATAGGGGACGTATCAGATATTAAACTGATAAGAACAGATACTACACTTGATCTTAGCCAAAAGGCCGAGAAGCGATAACCCGAACGGGCCGCGCGTTGCCCGAGCCTGCCCGATACTGCTGTTCAGCCCTTGCAGCGATTCAGCCTACTTCTAGGCAATTCCATGGGGCCCTGCAGGCTCACACACTCACAGCTACACGGGAGGTGAATAAAGGCCGGAGAGGAAGCCAGACAGGATTTGCTTCTTTTGCTTGCACCACAATGCAGTGCTGAAAGAGGAGGAATCTACATAAAAACGCCTTCCTGGCAACGCCCAAATGCCCTGCTGCCATGCAGATAAACACTGGCAGCGGCAGCAAGTGCATGCCCACAGCCACCCCTTGTTCCTTCACACCTTGTATCAGCTGTAATCCAGTCCAGTCCAGTGCTGCCTGCTGAGCAGCACTGACCAACACTGCCTGGGCCCAGGCTTTTATCTCTGAGGCCCCATTATGATGTCAGAAAGCTGGCTCTGGAATCCTGAGGGCTCCACTATGACACGTGCAAAGTTCCGTCTGAACTTTATATAAGACGGTGAGGCTCAGTCAGTCACTCAGTGTTGCCTGAGAGGGCAACACTGCAACAGCCGGCCGCCAGGCTGTCTTTTTTTTGCACAGCTAGTTGCCTCCAGGAGGCCACAAGAGGGAGACAAGGGACTGCAAAATGGAAAATAGGCATCCACCAACTTTACAGACAACTTCTCCTTGCTCCTACAACCTCCATCCTTGCACAGTTTGTTATTCTTCTAGGTAACATAGTAACAAATCCAAATTGCTGCTCTCTTTGTAGGCAAGCAAGGCTTTGTTGCAACTGCAATTCTTACTTCTTCTTGAAATGTAGGGACGACAGTACATTCCATCACATCCATCTAGTGTACACAGGTAGGTCCATTGTGGCGGGCAGGCGAGCGGGCGGGCTGCTTTATTGGCTGTTTGCTGTTCCCCTACTCCACTCCACTATTTGACTGTTGTGCTGCATCAATCAATCAATCAATCAATCAATCAATCAATCAATCAATCAATCAATCAGTGGCTGGCTCAGGTGCAGCTCTTTAACTTACCTAAAAGGGAGGGCGGAGAGAAGACAAGGAAGGTGAATGAGGTGTTCCAATGTGAAATGCCGGAAACACAGAAACACAGACGACACACAACAAGAGGTGGCAATCTATTCATTAATTGCATTTAATCAATGAGCTCATTATCACTCATGCATTGTCCAACAGGTGTTGAAATAATGGGATTAAAAGGGGAGATCCCTTCAGAAAGACAGAAACAATAGCAAAGACAAAAAACACTTTTGGAATCTGCTTTTAGTCAACACATAAGGAAAGGGTTTTAGTCAACACATAAGGAAAGGGTGCACCGGTCCTGGAAATACTGCAATACCAGGTCAATGCGTGGAGTGGACAGAGCAAGCTCTATTTCCATCTCCCTGTTCTAAAAATCCATTTAATATATGGTCCCCAGATAGGGGACGTATCAGATATTAAACTGATAAGAACAGATACTACACTTGATCTTAGCCAAAAGGCCGAGAAGCGATAACCCGAACGGGCCGCGCGTTGCCCGAGCCTGCCCGATACTGCTGTTCAGCCCTTGCAGCGATTCAGCCTACTTCTAGGCAATTCCATGGGGCCCTGCAGGCTCACACACTCACAGCTACACGGGAGGTGAATAAAGGCCGGAGAGGAAGCCAGACAGGATTTGCTTCTTTTGCTTGCACCACAATGCAGTGCTGAAAGAGGAGGAATCTACATAAAAACGCCTTCCTGGCAACGCCCAAATGCCCTGCTGCCATGCAGATAAACACTGGCAGCGGCAGCAAGTGCATGCCCACAGCCACCCCTTGTTCCTTCACACCTTGTATCAGCTGTAATCCAGTCCAGTCCAGTGCTGCCTGCTGAGCAGCACTGACCAACACTGCCTGGGCCCAGGCTTTTATCTCTGAGGCCCCATTATGATGTCAGAAAGCTGGCTCTGGAATCCTGAGGGCTCCACTATGACACGTGCAAAGTTCCGTCTGAACTTTATATAAGACGGTGAGGCTCAGTCAGTCACTCAGTGTTGCCTGAGAGGGCAACACTGCAACAGCCGGCCGCCAGGCTGTCTTTTTTTTGCACAGCTAGTTGCCTCCAGGAGGCCACAAGAGGGAGACAAGGGACTGCAAAATGGAAAATAGGCATCCACCAACTTTACAGACAACTTCTCCTTGCTCCTACAACCTCCATCCTTGCACAGTTTGTTATTCTTCTAGGTAACATAGTAACAAATCCAAATTGCTGCTCTCTTTGTAGGCAAGCAAGGCTTTGTTGCAACTGCAATTCTTACTTCTTCTTGAAATGTAGGGACGACAGTACATTCCATCACATCCATCTAGTGTACACAGGTAGGTCCATTGTGGCGGGCAGGCGAGCGGGCGGGCTGCTTTATTGGCTGTTTGCTGTTCCCCTACTCCACTCCACTATTTGACTGTTGTGCTGCATCAATCAATCAATCAATCAATCAATCAATCAATCAATCAATCAATCAATCAATCAATCAGTGGCTGGCTCAGGTGCAGCTCTTTAACTTACCTAAAAGGGAGGGCGGAGAGAAGACAAGGAAGGTGAATGAGGTGTTCCAATGTGAAATGCCGGAAACACAGAAACACAGACGACACACAACAAGAGGTGGCAATCTATTCATTAATTGCATTTAATCAATGAGCTCATTATCACTCATGCATTGTCCAACAGGTGTTGAAATAATGGGATTAAAAGGGGAGATCCCTTCAGAAAGACAGAAACAATAGCAAAGACAAAAAACACTTTTGGAATCTGCTTTTAGTCAACACATAAGGAAAGGGTGCATACTGCAATACCAGGTCAATGCGTGGAGTGGACAGAGCAAGCTCTATTTCCATCTCCCTGTTCTAAAAATCCATTTAATATATGGTCCCCAGATAGGGGACGTATCAGATATTAAACTGATAAGAACAGATACTACACTTGATCTTAGCCAAAAGGCCGAGAAGCGATAACCCGAACGGGCCGCGCGTTGCCCGAGCCTGCCCGATACTGCTGTTCAGCCCTTGCAGCGATTCAGCCTACTTCTAGGCAATTCCATGGGGCCCTGCAGGCTCACACACTCACAGCTACACGGGAGGTGAATAAAGGCCGGAGAGGAAGCCAGCCAGACAGGATTTGCTTCTTTTGCTTGCACCACAATGCAGTGCTGAAAGAGGAGGAATCTACATAAAAACGCCTTCCTGGCAACGCCCAAATGCCCTGCTGCCATGCAGATAAACACTGGCAGCGGCAGCAAGTGCATGCCCACAGCCACCCCTTGTTCCTTCACACCTTGTATCAGCTGTAATCCAGTCCAGTCCAGTGCTGCCTGCTGAGCAGCACTGACCAACACTGCCTGGGCCCAGGCTTTTATCTCTAAGGCCCCATTATGATGTCAGAAAGCTGGCTCTGGAATCCTGAGGGCTCCACTATGACACGTGCAAAGTTCCGTCTGAACTTTATATAAGACGGTGAGGCTCAGTCAGTCACTCAGTGTTGCCTGAGAGGGCAACACTGCAACAGCCGGCCGCCAGGCTGTCTTTTTTTTGCACAGCTAGTTGCCTCCAGGAGGCCACAAGAGGGAGACAAGGGACTGCAAAATGGAAAATAGGCATCCACCAACTTTACAGACAACTTCTCCTTGCTCCTACAACCTCCATCCTTGCACAGTTTGTTATTCTTCTAGGTAACATAGTAACAAATCCAAATTGCTGCTCTCTTTGTAGGCAAGCAAGGCTTTGTTGCAACTGCAATTCTTACTTCTTCTTGAAATGTAGGGACGACAGTACATTCCATCACATCCATCTAGTGTACACAGGTAGGTCCATTGTGGCGGGCAGGCGAGCGGGCGGGCTGCTTTATTGGCTGTTTGCTGTTCCCCTACTCCACTCCACTATTTGACTGTTGTGCTGCATCAATCAATCAATCAATCAATCAATCAATCAATCAATCAATCAATCAATCAATCAATCAGTGGCTGGCTCAGGTGCAGCTCTTTAACTTACCTAAAAGGGAGGGCGGAGAGAAGACAAGGAAGGTGAATGAGGTGTTCCAATGTGAAATGCCGGAAACACAGAAACACAGACGACACACAACAAGAGGTGGCAATCTATTCATTAATTGCATTTAATCAATGAGCTCATTATCACTCATGCATTGTCCAACAGGTGTTGAAATAATGGGATTAAAAGGGGAGATCCCTTCAGAAAGACAGAAACAATAGCAAAGACAAAAAACACTTTTGGAATCTGCTTTTAGTCAACACATAAGGAAAGGGTGCACCGGTCCTGGAAATACTGCAATACCAGGTCAATGCGTGGAGTGGACAGAGCAAGCTCTATTTCCATCTCCCTGTTCTAAAAATCCATTTAATATATGGTCCCCAGATAGGGGACGTATCAGATATTAAACTGATAAGAACAGATACTACACTTGATCTTAGCCAAAAGGCCGAGAAGCGATAACCCGAATGGGCCGCGCGTTGCCCGAGCCTGCCCGATACTGCTGTTCAGCCCTTGCAGCGATTCAGCCTACTTCTAGGCAATTCCATGGGGCCCTGCAGGCTCACACACTCACAGCTACACGGGAGGTGAATAAAGGCCGGAGAGGAAGCCAGACAGGATTTGCTTCTTTTGCTTGCACCACAATGCAGTGCTGAAAGAGGAGGAATCTACATAAAAACGCCTTCCTGGCAACGCCCAAATGCCCTGCTGCCATGCAGATAAACACTGGCAGCGGCAGCAAGTGCATGCCCACAGCCACCCCTTGTTCCTTCACACCTTGTATCAGCTGTAATCCAGTCCAGTCCAGTGCTGCCTGCTGAGCAGCACTGACCAACACTGCCTGGGCCCAGGCTTTTATCTCTGAGGCCCCATTATGATGTCAGAAAGCTGGCTCTGGAATCCTGAGGGCTCCACTATGACACGTGCAAAGTTCCGTCTGAACTTTATATAAGACGGTGAGGCTCAGTCAGTCACTCAGTGTTGCCTGAGAGGGCAACACTGCAACAGCCGGCCGCCAGGCTGTCTTTTTTTTGCACAGCTAGTTGCCTCCAGGAGGCCACAAGAGGGAGACAAGGGACTGCAAAATGGAAAATAGGCATCCACCAACTTTACAGACAACTTCTCCTTGCTCCTACAACCTCCATCCTTGCACAGTTTGTTATTCTTCTAGGTAACATAGTAACAAATCCAAATTGCTGCTCTCTTTGTAGGCAAGCAAGGCTTTGTTGCAACTGCAATTCTTACTTCTTCTTGAAATGTAGGGACGACAGTACATTCCATCACATCCATCTAGTGTACACAGGTAGGTCCATTGTGGCGGGCAGGCGAGCGGGCGGGCTGCTTTATTGGCTGTTTGCTGTTCCCCTACTCCACTCCACTATTTGACTGTTGTGCTGCATCAATCAATCAATCAATCAATCAATCAATCAATCAATCAATCAATCAATCAATCAATCAATCAGTGGCTGGCTCAGGTGCAGCTCTTTAACTTACCTAAAAGGGAGGGCGGAGAGAAGACAAGGAAGGTGAATGAGGTGTTCCAATGTGAAATGCCGGAAACACAGAAACACAGACGACACACAACAAGAGGTGGCAATCTATTCATTAATTGCATTTAATCAATGAGCTCATTATCACTCATGCATTGTCCAACAGGTGTTGAAATAATGGGATTAAAAGGGGAGATCCCTTCAGAAAGACAGAAACAATAGCAAAGACAAAAAACACTTTTGGAATCTGCTTTTAGTCAACACATAAGGAAAGGGTGCACCGGTCCTGGAAATACTGCAATACCAGGTCAATGCGTGGAGTGGACAGAGCAAGCTCTATTTCCATCTCCCTGTTCTAAAAATCCATTTAATATATGGTCCCCAGATAGGGGACGTATCAGATATTAAACTGATAAGAACAGATACTACACTTGATCTTAGCCAAAAGGCCGAGAAGCGATAACCCGAACGGGCCGCGCGTTGCCCGAGCCTGCCCGATACTGCTGTTCAGCCCTTGCAGCGATTCAGCCTACTTCTAGGCAATTCCATGGGGCCCTGCAGGCTCACACACTCACAGCTACACGGGAGGTGAATAAAGGCCGGAGAGGAAGCTAGACAGGATTTGCTTCTTTTGCTTGCACCACAATGCAGTGCTGAAAGAGGAGGAATCTACATAAAAACGCCTTCCTGGCAACGCCCAAATGCCCTGCTGCCATGCAGATAAACACTGGCAGCGGCAGCAAGTGCATGCCCACAGCCACCCCTTGTTCCTTCACACCTTGTATCAGCTGTAATCCAGTCCAGTCCAGTGCTGCCTGCTGAGCAGCACTGACCAACACTGCCTGGGCCCAGGCTTTTATCTCTGAGGCCCCATTATGATGTCAGAAAGCTGGCTCTGGAATCCTGAGGGCTCCACTATGACACGTGCAAAGTTCCGTCTGAACTTTATATAAGACGGTGAGGCTCAGTCAGTCACTCAGTGTTGCCTGAGAGGGCAACACTGCAACAGCCGGCCGCCAGGCTGTCTTTTTTTTGCACAGCTAGTTGCCTCCAGGAGGCCACAAGAGGGAGACAAGGGACTGCAAAATGGAAAATAGGCATCCACCAACTTTACAGACAACTTCTCCTTGCTCCTACAACCTCCATCCTTGCACAGTTTGTTATTCTTCTAGGTAACATAGTAACAAATCCAAATTGCTGCTCTCTTTGTAGGCAAGCAAGGCTTTGTTGCAACTGCAATTCTTACTTCTTCTTGAAATGTAGGGACGACAGTACATTCCATCACATCCATCTAGTGTACACAGGTAGGTCCATTGTGGCGGGCAGGCGAGCGGGCGGGCTGCTTTATTGGCTGTTTGCTGTTCCCCTACTCCACTCCACTATTTGACTGTTGTGCTGCATCAATCAATCAATCAATCAATCAATCAATCAATCAATCAATCAGTGGCTGGCTCAGGTGCAGCTCTTTAACTTACCTAAAAGGGAGGGCGGAGAGAAGACAAGGAAGGTGAATGAGGTGTTCCAATGTGAAATGCCGGAAACACAGAAACACAGACGACACACAACAAGAGGTGGCAATCTATTCATTAATTGCATTTAATCAATGAGCTCATTATCACTCATGCATTGTCCAACAGGTGTTGAAATAATGGGATTAAAAGGGGAGATCCCTTCAGAAAGACAGAAACAATAGCAAAGACAAAAAACACTTTTGGAATCTGCTTTTAGTCAACACATAAGGAAAGGGTGCACCGGTCCTGGAAATACTGCAATACCAGGTCAATGCGTGGAGTGGACAGAGCAAGCTCTATTTCCATCTCCCTGTTCTAAAAATCCATTTAATATATGGTCCCCAGATAGGGGACGTATCAGATATTAAACTGATAAGAACAGATACTACACTTGATCTTAGCCAAAAGGCCGAGAAGCGATAACCCGAACGGGCCGCGCGTTGCCCGAGCCTGCCCGATACTGCTGTTCAGCCCTTGCAGCGATTCAGCCTACTTCTAGGCAATCCCATGGGGCCCTGCAGGCTCACACACTCACAGCTACACGGGAGGTGAATAAAGGCCGGAGAGGAAGCCAGACAGGATTTGCTTCTTTTGCTTGCACCACAATGCAGTGCTGAAAGAGGAGGAATCTACATAAAAACGCCTTCCTGGCAACGCCCAAATGCCCTGCTGCCATGCAGATAAACACTGGCAGCGGCAGCAAGTGCATGCCCACAGCCACCCCTTGTTCCTTCACACCTTGTATCAGCTGTAATCCAGTCCAGTCCAGTGCTGCCTGCTGAGCAGCACTGACCAACACTGCCTGGGCCCAGGCTTTTATCTCTGAGGCCCCATTATGATGTCAGAAAGCTGGCTCTGGAATCCTGAGGGCTCCACTATGACACGTGCAAAGTTCCGTCTGAACTTTATATAAGACGGTGAGGCTCAGTCAGTCACTCAGTGTTGCCTGAGAGGGCAACACTGCAACAGCCGGCCGCCAGGCTGTCTTTTTTTTGCACAGCTAGTTGCCTCCAGGAGGCCACAAGAGGGAGACAAGGGACTGCAAAATGGAAAATAGGCATCCACCAACTTTACAGACAACTTCTCCTTGCTCCTACAACCTCCATCCTTGCACAGTTTGTTATTCTTCTAGGTAACATAGTAACAAATCCAAATTGCTGCTCTCTTTGTAGGCAAGCAAGGCTTTGTTGCAACTGCAATTCTTACTTCTTCTTGAAATGTAGGGACGACAGTACATTCCATCACATCCATCTAGTGTACACAGGTAGGTCCATTGTGGCGGGCAGGCGAGCGGGCGGGCTGCTTTATTGGCTGTTTGCTGTTCCCCTACTCCACTCCACTATTTGACTGTTGTGCTGCATCAATCAATCAATCAATCAATCAATCAATCAATCAATCAATCAATCAATCAATCAATCAATCAGTGGCTGGCTCAGGTGCAGCTCTTTAACTTACCTAAAAGGGAGGGCGGAGAGAAGACAAGGAAGGTGAATGAGGTGTTCCAATGTGAAATGCCGGAAACACAGAAACACAGACGACACACAACAAGAGGTGGCAATCTATTCATTAATTGCATTTAATCAATGAGCTCATTATCACTCATGCATTGTCCAACAGGTGTTGAAATAATGGGATTAAAATGGGGAGATCCCTTCAGAAAGACAGAAACAATAGCAAAGACAAAAAACACTTTTGGAATCTGCTTTTAGTCAACACATAAGGAAAGGGTGCACCGGTCCTGGAAATACTGCAATACCAGGTCAATGCGTGGAGTGGACAGAGCAAGCTCTATTTCCATCTCCCTGTTCTAAAAATCCATTTAATATATGGTCCCCAGATAGGGGACGTATCAGATATTAAACTGATAAGAACAGATACTACACTTGATCTTAGCCAAAAGGCCGAGAAGCGATAACCCGAACGGGCCGCGCGTTGCCCGAGCCTGCCCGATACTGCTGTTCAGCCCTTGCAGCGATTCAGCCTACTTCTAGGCAATTCCATGGGGCCCTGCAGGCTCACACACTCACAGCTACACGGGAGGTGAATAAAGGCCGGAGAGGAAGCCAGACAGGATTTGCTTCTTTTGCTTGCACCACAATGCAGTGCTGAAAGAGGAGGAATCTACATAAAAACGCCTTCCTGGCAACGCCCAAATGCCCTGCTGCCATGCAGATAAACACTGGCAGCGGCAGCAAGTGCATGCCCACAGCCACCCCTTGTTCCTTCACACCTTGTATCAGCTGTAATCCAGTCCAGTCCAGTGCTGCCTGCTGAGCAGCACTGACCAACACTGCCTGGGCCCAGGCTTTTATCTCTGAGGCCCCATTATGATGTCAGAAAGCTGGCTCTGGAATCCTGAGGGCTCCACTATGACACGTGCAAAGTTCCGTCTGAACTTTATATAAGACGGTGAGGCTCAGTCAGTCACTCAGTGTTGCCTGAGAGGGCAACACTGCAACAGCCGGCCGCCAGGCTGTCTTTTTTTTGCACAGCTAGTTGCCTCCAGGAGGCCACAAGAGGGAGACAAGGGACTGCAAAATGGAAAATAGGCATCCACCAACTTTACAGACAACTTCTCCTTGCTCCTACAACCTCCATCCTTGCACAGTTTGTTATTCTTCTAGGTAACATAGTAACAAATCCAAATTGCTGCTCTCTTTGTAGGCAAGCAAGGCTTTGTTGCAACTGCAATTCTTACTTCTTCTTGAAATGTAGGGACGACAGTACATTCCATCACATCCATCTAGTGTACACAGGTAGGTCCATTGTGGCGGGCAGGCGAGCGGGCGGGCTGCTTTATTGGCTGTTTGCTGTTCCCCTACTCCACTCCACTATTTGACTGTTGTGCTGCATCAATCAATCAATCAATCAATCAATCAATCAATCAATCAATCAGTGGCTGGCTCAGGTGCAGCTCTTTAACTTACCTAAAAGGGAGGGCGGAGAGAAGACAAGGAAGGTGAATGAGGTGTTCCAATGTGAAATGCCGGAAACACAGAAACACAGACGACACACAACAAGAGGTGGCAATCTATTCATTAATTGCATTTAATCAATGAGCTCATTATCACTCATGCATTGTCCAACAGGTGTTGAAATAATGGGATTAAAAGGGGAGATCCCTTCAGAAAGACAGAAACAATAGCAAAGACAAAAAACACTTTTGGAATCTGCTTTTAGTCAACACATAAGGAAAGGGTGCACCGGTCCTGGAAATACTGCAATACCAGGTCAATGCGTGGAGTGGACAGAGCAAGCTCTATTTCCATCTCCCTGTTCTAAAAATCCATTTAATATATGGTCCCCAGATAGGGGACGTATCAGATATTAAACTGATAAGAACAGATACTACACTTGATCTTAGCCAAAAGGCCGAGAAGCGATAACCCGAACGGGCCGCGCGTTGCCCGAGCCTGCCCGATACTGCTGTTCAGCCCTTGCAGCGATTCAGCCTACTTCTAGGCAATTCCATGGGGCCCTGCAGGCTCACACACTCACAGCTACACGGGAGGTGAATAAAGGCCGGAGAGGAAGCCAGACAGGATTTGCTTCTTTTGCTTGCACCACAATGCAGTGCTGAAAGAGGAGGAATCTACATAAAAACGCCTTCCTGGCAACGCCCAAATGCCCTGCTGCCATGCAGATAAACACTGGCAGCGGCAGCAAGTGCATGCCCACAGCCACCCCTTGTTCCTTCACACCTTGTATCAGCTGTAATCCAGTCCAGTCCAGTGCTGCCTGCTGAGCAGCACTGACCAACACTGCCTGGGCCCAGGCTTTTATCTCTGAGGCCCCATTATGATGTCAGAAAGCTGGCTCTGGAATCCTGAGGGCTCCACTATGACACGTGCAAAGTTCCGTCTGAACTTTATATAAGACGGTGAGGCTCAGTCAGTCACTCAGTGTTGCCTGAGAGGGCAACACTGCAACAGCCGGCCGCCAGGCTGTCTTTTTTTTGCACAGCTAGTTGCCTCCAGGAGGCCACAAGAGGGAGACAAGGGACTGCAAAATGGAAAATAGGCATCCACCAACTTTACAGACAACTTCTCCTTGCTCCTACAACCTCCATCCTTGCACAGTTTGTTATTCTTCTAGGTAACATAGTAACAAATCCAAATTGCTGCTCTCTTTGTAGGCAAGCAAGGCTTTGTTGCAACTGCAATTCTTACTTCTTCTTGAAATGTAGGGACGACAGTACATTCCATCACATCCATCTAGTGTACACAGGTAGGTCCATTGTGGCGGGCAGGCGAGCGGGCGGGCTGCTTTATTGGCTGTTTGCTGTTCCCCTACTCCACTCCACTATTTGACTGTTGTGCTGCATCAATCAATCAATCAATCAATCAATCAATCAATCAGTGGCTGGCTCAGGTGCAGCTCTTTAACTTACCTAAAAGGGAGGGCGGAGAGAAGACAAGGAAGGTGAATGAGGTGTTCCAATGTGAAATGCCGGAAACACAGAAACACAGACGACACACAACAAGAGGTGGCAATCTATTCATTAATTGCATTTAATCAATGAGCTCATTATCACTCATGCATTGTCCAACAGGTGTTGAAATAATGGGATTAAAAGGGGAGATCCCTTCAGAAAGACAGAAACAATAGCAAAGACAAAAAACACTTTTGGAATCTGCTTTTAGTCAACACATAAGGAAAGGGTGCACCGGTCCTGGAAATACTGCAATACCAGGTCAATGCGTGGAGTGGACAGAGCAAGCTCTATTTCCATCTCCCTGTTCTAAAAATCCATTTAATATATGGTCCCCAGATAGGGGACGTATCAGATATTAAACTGATAAGAACAGATACTACACTTGATCTTAGCCAAAAGGCCGAGAAGCGATAACCCGAACGGGCCGCGCGTTGCCCGAGCCTGCCCGATACTGCTGTTCAGCCCTTGCAGCGATTCAGCCTACTTCTAGGCAATTCCATGGGGCCCTGCAGGCTCACACACTCACAGCTACACGGGAGGTGAATAAAGGCCGGAGAGGAAGCCAGACAGGATTTGCTTCTTTTGCTTACACCACAATGCAGTGCTGAAAGAGGAGGAATCTACATAAAAACGCCTTCCTGGCAACGCCCAAATGCCCTGCTGCCATGCAGATAAACACTGGCAGCGGCAGCAAGTGCATGCCCACAGCCACCCCTTGTTCCTTCACACCTTGTATCAGCTGTAATCCAGTCCAGTCCAGTGCTGCCTGCTGAGCAGCACTGACCAACACTGCCTGGGCCCAGGCTTTTATCTCTGAGGCCCCATTATGATGTCAGAAAGCTGGCTCTGGAATCCTGAGGGCTCCACTATGACACGTGCAAAGTTCCGTCTGAACTTTATATAAGACGGTGAGGCTCAGTCAGTCACTCAGTGTTGCCTGAGAGGGCAACACTGCAACAGCCGGCCGCCAGGCTGTCTTTTTTTTGCACAGCTAGTTGCCTCCAGGAGGCCACAAGAGGGAGACAAGGGACTGCAAAATGGAAAATAGGCATCCACCAACTTTACAGACAACTTCTCCTTGCTCCTACAACCTCCATCCTTGCACAGTTTGTTATTCGTCTAGGTAACATAGTAACAAATCCAAATTGCTGCTCTCTTTGTAGGCAAGCAAGGCTTTGTTGCAACTGCAATTCTTACTTCTTCTTGAAATGTAGGGACGACAGTACATTCCATCACATCCATCTAGTGTACACAGGTAGGTCCATTGTGGCGGGCAGGCGAGCGGGCGGGCTGCTTTATTGGCTGTTTGCTGTTCCCCTACTCCACTCCACTATTTGACTGTTGTGCTGCATCAATCAATCAATCAATCAATCAATCAATCAGTGGCTGGCTCAGGTGCAGCTCTTTAACTTACCTAAAAGGGAGGGCGGAGAGAAGACAAGGAAGGTGAATGAGGTGTTCCAATGTGAAATGCCGGAAACACAGAAACACAGACGACACACAACAAGAGGTGGCAATCTATTCATTAATTGCATTTAATCAATGAGCTCATTATCACTCATGCATTGTCCAACAGGTGTTGAAATAATGGGATTAAAAGGGGAGATCCCTTCAGAAAGACAGAAACAATAGCAAAGACAAAAAACACTTTTGGAATCTGCTTTTAGTCAACACATAAGGAAAGGGTGCACCGGTCCTGGAAATACTGCAATACCAGGTCAATGCGTGGAGTGGACAGAGCAAGCTCTATTTCCATCTCCCTGTTCTAAAAATCCATTTAATATATGGTCCCCAGATAGGGGACGTATCAGATATTAAACTGATAAGAACAGATACTACACTTGATCTTAGCCAAAAGGCCGAGAAGCGATAACCCGAACGGGCCGCGCGTTGCCCGAGCCTGCCCGATACTGCTGTTCAGCCCTTGCAGCGATTCAGCCTACTTCTAGGCAATTCCATGGGGCCCTGCAGGCTCACACACTCACAGCTACACGGGAGGTGAATAAAGGCCGGAGAGGAAGCCAGACAGGATTTGCTTCTTTTGCTTGCACCACAATGCAGTGCTGAAAGAGGAGGAATCTACATAAAAACGCCTTCCTGGCAACGCCCAAATGCCCTGCTGCCATGCAGATAAACACTGGCAGCGGCAGCAAGTGCATGCCCACAGCCACCCCTTGTTCCTTCACACCTTGTATCAGCTGTAATCCAGTCCAGTCCAGTGCTGCCTGCTGAGCAACACTGACCAACACTGCCTGGGCCCAGGCTTTTATCTCTGAGGCCCCATTATGATGTCAGAAAGCTGGCTCTGGAATCCTGAGGGCTCCACTATGACACGTGCAAAGTTCCGTCTGAACTTTATATAAGACGGTGAGGCTCAGTCAGTCACTCAGTGTTGCCTGAGAGGGCAACACTGCAACAGCCGGCCGCCAGGCTGTCTTTTTTTTGCACAGCTAGTTGCCTCCAGGAGGCCACAAGAGGGAGACAAGGGACTGCAAAATGGAAAATAGGCATCCACCAACTTTACAGACAACTTCTCCTTGCTCCTACAACCTCCATCCTTGCACAGTTTGTTATTCTTCTAGGTAACATAGTAACAAATCCAAATTGCTGCTCTCTTTGTAGGCAAGCAAGGCTTTGTTGCAACTGCAATTCTTACTTCTTCTTGAAATGTAGGGACGACAGTACATTCCATCACATCCATCTAGTGTACACAGGTAGGTCCATTGTGGCGGGCAGGCGAGCGGGCGGGCTGCTTTATTGGCTGTTTGCTGTTCCCCTACTCCACTCCACTATTTGACTGTTGTGCTGCATCAATCAATCAATCAATCAATCAATCAATCAATCAATCAATCAATCAATCAATCAGTGGCTGGCTCAGGTGCAGCTCTTTAACTTACCTAAAAGGGAGGGCGGAGAGAAGACAAGGAAGGTGAATGAGGTGTTCCAATGTGAAATGCCGGAAACACAGAAACACAGACGACACACAACAAGAGGTGGCAATCTATTCATTAATTGCATTTAATCAATGAGCTCATTATCACTCATGCATTGTCCAACAGGTGTTGAAATAATGGGATTAAAAGGGGAGATCCCTTCAGAAAGACAGAAACAATAGCAAAGACAAAAAACACTTTTGGAATCTGCTTTTAGTCAACACATAAGGAAAGGGTGCACCGGTCCTGGAAATACTGCAATACCAGGTCAATGCGTGGAGTGGACAGAGCAAGCTCTATTTCCATCTCCCTGTTCTAAAAATCCATTTAATATATGGTCCCCAGATAGGGGACGTATCAGATATTAAACTGATAAGAACAGATACTACACTTGATCTTAGCCAAAAGGCCGAGAAGCGATAACCCGAACGGGCCGCGCGTTGCCCGAGCCTGCCCGATACTGCTGTTCAGCCCTTGCAGCGATTCAGCCTACTTCTAGGCAATTCCATGGGGCCCTGCAGGCTCACACACTCACAGCTACACGGGAGGTGAATAAAGGCCGGAGAGGAAGCCAGACAGGATTTGCTTCTTTTGCTTGCACCACAATGCAGTGCTGAAAGAGGAGGAATCTACATAAAAACGCCTTCCTGGCAACGCCCAAATGCCCTGCTGCCATGCAGATAAACACTGGCAGCGGCAGCAAGTGCATGCCCACAGCCACCCCTTGTTCCTTCACACCTTGTATCAGCTGTAATCCAGTCCAGTCCAGTGCTGCCTGCTGAGCAGCACTGACCAACACTGCCTGGGCCCAGGCTTTTATCTCTGAGGCCCCATTATGATGTCAGAAAGCTGGCTCTGGAATCCTGAGGGCTCCACTATGACACGTGCAAAGTTCCGTCTGAACTTTATATAAGACGGTGAGGCTCAGTCAGTCACTCAGTGTTGCCTGAGAGGGCAACACTGCAACAGCCGGCCGCCAGGCTGTCTTTTTTTTGCACAGCTAGTTGCCTCCAGGAGGCCACAAGAGGGAGACAAGGGACTGCAAAATGGAAAATAGGCATCCACCAACTTTACAGACAACTTCTCCTTGCTCCTACAACCTCCATCCTTGCACAGTTTGTTATTCTTCTAGGTAACATAGTAACAAATCCAAATTGCTGCTCTCTTTGTAGGCAAGCAAGGCTTTGTTGCAACTGCAATTCTTACTTCTTCTTGAAATGTAGGGACGACAGTACATTCCATCACATCCATCTAGTGTACACAGGTAGGTCCATTGTGGCGGGCAGGCGAGCGGGCGGGCTGCTTTATTGGCTGTTTGCTGTTCCCCTACTCCACTCCACTATTTGACTGTTGTGCTGCATCAATCAATCAATCAATCAATCAATCAATCAATCAATCAATCAATCAATCAATCAATCAATCAGTGGCTGGCTCAGGTGCAGCTCTTTAACTTACCTAAAAGGGAGGGCGGAGAGAAGACAAGGAAGGTGAATGAGGTGTTCCAATGTGAAATGCCGGAAACACAGAAACACAGACGACACACAACAAGAGGTGGCAATCTATTCATTAATTGCATTTAATCAATGAGCTCATTATCACTCATGCATTGTCCAACAGGTGTTGAAATAATGGGATTAAAAGGGGAGATCCCTTCAGAAAGACAGAAACAATAGCAAAGACAAAAAACACTTTTGGAATCTGCTTTTAGTCAACACATAAGGAAAGGGTGCACCGGTCCTGGAAATACTGCAATACCAGGTCAATGCGTGGAGTGGACAGAGCAAGCTCTATTTCCATCTCCCTGTTCTAAAAATCCATTTAATATATGGTCCCCAGATAGGGGACGTATCAGATATTAAACTGATAAGAACAGATACTACACTTGATCTTAGCCAAAAGGCCGAGAAGCGATAACCCGAACGGGCCGCGCGTTGCCCGAGCCTGCCCGATACTGCTGTTCAGCCCTTGCAGCGATTCAGCCTACTTCTAGGCAATTCCATGGGGCCCTGCAGGCTCACACACTCACAGCTACACGGGAGGTGAATAAAGGCCGGAGAGGAAGCCAGACAGGATTTGCTTCTTTTGCTTGCACCACAATGCAGTGCTGAAAGAGGAGGAATCTACATAAAAACGCCTTCCTGGCAACGCCCAAATGCCCTGCTGCCATGCAGATAAACACTGGCAGCGGCAGCAAGTGCATGCCCACAGCCACCCCTTGTTCCTTCACACCTTGTATCAGCTGTAATCCAGTCCAGTCCAGTGCTGCCTGCTGAGCAGCACTGACCAACACTGCCTGGGCCCAGGCTTTTATCTCTGAGGCCCCATTATGATGTCAGAAAGCTGGCTCTGGAATCCTGAGGGCTCCACTATGACACGTGCAAAGTTCCGTCTGAACTTTATATAAGACGGTGAGGCTCAGTCAGTCACTCAGTGTTGCCTGAGAGGGCAACACTGCAACAGCCGGCCGCCAGGCTGTCTTTTTTTTGCACAGCTAGTTGCCTCCAGGAGGCCACAAGAGGGAGACAAGGGACTGCAAAATGGAAAATAGGCATCCACCAACTTTACAGACAACTTCTCCTTGCTCCTACAACCTCCATCCTTGCACAGTTTGTTATTCTTCTAGGTAACATAGTAACAAATCCAAATTGCTGCTCTCTTTGTAGGCAAGCAAGGCTTTGTTGCAACTGCAATTCTTACTTCTTCTTGAAATGTAGGGACGACAGTACATTCCATCACATCCATCTAGTGTACACAGGTAGGTCCATTGTGGCGGGCAGGCGAGCGGGCGGGCTGCTTTATTGGCTGTTTGCTGTTCCCCTACTCCACTCCACTATTTGACTGTTGTGCTGCATCAATCAATCAATCAATCAATCAATCAATCAATCAATCAATCAGTGGCTGGCTCAGGTGCAGCTCTTTAACTTACCTAAAAGGGAGGGCGGAGAGAAGACAAGGAAGGTGAATGAGGTGTTCCAATGTGAAATGCCGGAAACACAGAAACACAGACGACACACAACAAGAGGTGGCAATCTATTCATTAATTGCATTTAATCAATGAGCTCATTATCACTCATGCATTGTCCAACAGGTGTTGAAATAATGGGATTAAAAGGGGAGATCCCTTCAGAAAGACAGAAACAATAGCAAAGATAAAAAACACTTTTGGAATCTGCTTTTAGTCAACACATAAGGAAAGGGTGCACCGGTCCTGGAAATACTGCAATACCAGGTCAATGCGTGGAGTGGACAGAGCAAGCTCTATTTCCATCTCCCTGTTCTAAAAATCCATTTAATATATGGTCCCCAGATAGGGGACGTATCAGATATTAAACTGATAAGAACAGATACTACACTTGATCTTAGCCAAAAGGCCGAGAAGCGATAACCCGAACGGGCCGCGCGTTGCCCGAGCCTGCCCGATACTGCTGTTCAGCCCTTGCAGCGATTCAGCCTACTTCTAGGCAATTCCATGGGGCCCTGCAGGCTCACACACTCACAGCTACACGGGAGGTGAATAAAGGCCGGAGAGGAAGCCAGACAGGATTTGCTTCTTTTGCTTGCACCACAATGCAGTGCTGAAAGAGGAGGAATCTACATAAAAACGCCTTCCTGGCAACGCCCAAATGCCCTGCTGCCATGCAGATAAACACTGGCAGCGGCAGCAAGTGCATGCCCACAGCCACCCCTTGTTCCTTCACACCTTGTATCAGCTGTAATCCAGTCCAGTCCAGTGCTGCCTGCTGAGCAGCACTGACCAACACTGCCTGGGCCCAGGCTTTTATCTCTGAGGCCCCATTATGATGTCAGAAAGCTGGCTCTGGAATCCTGAGGGCTCCACTATGACACGTGCAAAGTTCCGTCTGAACTTTATATAAGATGGTGAGGCTCAGTCAGTCACTCAGTGTTGCCTGAGAGGGCAACACTGCAACAGCCGGCCGCCAGGCTGTCTTTTTTTTGCACAGCTAGTTGCCTCCAGGAGGCCACAAGAGGGAGACAAGGGACTGCAAAATGGAAAATAGGCATCCACCAACTTTACAGACAACTTCTCCTTGCTCCTACAACCTCCATCCTTGCACAGTTTGTTATTCTTCTAGGTAACATAGTAACAAATCCAAATTGCTGCTCTCTTTGTAGGCAAGCAAGGCTTTGTTGCAACTGCAATTCTTACTTCTTCTTGAAATGTAGGGACGACAGTACATTCCATCACATCCATCTAGTGTACACAGGTAGGTCCATTGTGGCGGGCAGGCGAGCGGGCGGGCTGCTTTATTGGCTGTTTGCTGTTCCCCTACTCCACTCCACTATTTGACTGTTGTGCTGCATCAATCAATCAATCAATCAATCAATCAATCAATCAATCAATCAATCAATCAATCAATCAATCAGTGGCTGGCTCAGGTGCAGCTCTTTAACTTACCTAAAAGGGAGGGCGGAGAGAAGACAAGGAAGGTGAATGAGGTGTTCCAATGTGAAATGCCGGAAACACAGAAACACAGACGACACACAACAAGAGGTGGCAATCTATTCATTAATTGCATTTAATCAATGAGCTCATTATCACTCATGCATTGTCCAACAGGTGTTGAAATAATGGGATTAAAAGGGGAGATCCCTTCAGAAAGACAGAAACAATAGCAAAGACAAAAAACACTTTTGGAATCTGCTTTTAGTCAACACATAAGGAAAGGGTGCACCGGTCCTGGAAATACTGCAATACCAGGTCAATGCGTGGAGTGGACAGAGCAAGCTCTATTTCCATCTCCCTGTTCTAAAAATCCATTTAATATATGGTCCCCAGATAGGGGACGTATCAGATATTAAACTGATAAGAACAGATACTACACTTGATCTTAGCCAAAAGGCCGAGAAGCGATAACCCGAACGGGCCGCGCGTTGCCCGAGCCTGCCCGATACTGCTGTTCAGCCCTTGCAGCGATTCAGCCTACTTCTAGGCAATTCCATGGGGCCCTGCAGGCTCACACACTCACAGCTACACGGGAGGTGAATAAAGGCCGGAGAGGAAGCCAGACAGGATTTGCTTCTTTTGCTTGCACCACAATGCAGTGCTGAAAGAGGAGGAATCTACATAAAAACGCCTTCCTGGCAACGCCCAAATGCCCTGCTGCCATGCAGATAAACACTGGCAGCGGCAGCAAGTGCATGCCCACAGCCACCCCTTGTTCCTTCACACCTTGTATCAGCTGTAATCCAGTCCAGTCCAGTGCTGCCTGCTGAGCAGCACTGACCAACACTGCCTGGGCCCAGGCTTTTATCTCTGAGGCCCCATTATGATGTCAGAAAGCTGGCTCTGGAATCCTGAGGGCTCCACTATGACACGTGCAAAGTTCCGTCTGAACTTTATATAAGACGGTGAGGCTCAGTCAGTCACTCAGTGTTGCCTGAGAGGGCAACACTGCAACAGCCGGCCGCCAGGCTGTCTTTTTTTTGCACAGCTAGTTGCCTCCAGGAGGCCACAAGAGGGAGACAAGGGACTGCAAAATGGAAAATAGGCATCCACCAACTTTACAGACAACTTCTCCTTGCTCCTACAACCTCCATCCTTGCACAGTTTGTTATTCTTCTAGGTAACATAGTAACAAATCCAAATTGCTGCTCTCTTTGTAGGCAAGCAAGGCTTTGTTGCAACTGCAATTCTTACTTCTTCTTGAAATGTAGGGACGACAGTACATTCCATCACATCCATCTAGTGTACACAGGTAGGTCCATTGTGGCGGGCAGGCGAGCGGGCGGGCTGCTTTATTCGCTGTTTGCTGTTCCCCTACTCCACTCCACTATTTGACTGTTGTGCTGCATCAATCAATCAATCAATCAATCAATCAATCAATCAATCAATCAATCAATCAATCAATCAATCAATCAATCAATCAGTGGCTGGCTCAGGTGCAGCTCTTTAACTTACCTAAAAGGGAGGGCGGAGAGAAGACAAGGAAGGTGAATGAGGTGTTCCAATGTGAAATGCCGGAAACACAGAAACACAGACGACACACAACAAGAGGTGGCAATCTATTCATTAATTGCATTTAATCAATGAGCTCATTATCACTCATGCATTGTCCAACAGGTGTTGAAATAATGGGATTAAAAGGGGAGATCCCTTCAGAAAGACAGAAACAATAGCAAAGACAAAAAACACTTTTGGAATCTGCTTTTAGTCAACACATAAGGAAAGGGTGCACCGGTCCTGGAAATACTGCAATACCAGGTCAATGCGTGGAGTGGACAGAGCAAGCTCTATTTCCATCTCCCTGTTCTAAAAATCCATTTAATATATGGTCCCCAGATAGGGGACGTATCAGATATTAAACTGATAAGAACAGATACTACACTTGATCTTAGCCAAAAGGCCGAGAAGCGATAACCCGAACGGGCCGCGCGTTGCCCGAGCCTGCCCGATACTGCTGTTCAGCCCTTGCAGCGATTCAGCCTACTTCTAGGCAATTCCATGGGGCCCTGCAGGCTCACACACTCACAGCTACACGGGAGGTGAATAAAGGCCGGAGAGGAAGCCAGACAGGATTTGCTTCTTTTGCTTGCACCACAATGCAGTGCTGAAAGAGGAGGAATCTACATAAAAACGCCTTCCTGGCAACGCCCAAATGCCCTGCTGCCATGCAGATAAACACTGGCAGCGGCAGCAAGTGCATGCCCACAGCCACCCCTTGTTCCTTCACACCTTGTATCAGCTGTAATCCAGTCCAGTCCAGTGCTGCCTGCTGAGCAGCACTGACCAACACTGCCTGGGCCCAGGCTTTTATCTCTGAGGCCCCATTATGATGTCAGAAAGCTGGCTCTGGAATCCTGAGGGCTCCACTATGACACGTGCAAAGTTCCGTCTGAACTTTATATAAGACGGTGAGGCTCAGTCAGTCACTCAGTGTTGCCTGAGAGGGCAACACTGCAACAGCCGGCCGCCAGGCTGTCTTTTTTTTTGCACAGCTAGTTGCCTCCAGGAGGCCACAAGAGGGAGACAAGGGACTGCAAAATGGAAAATAGGCATCCACCAACTTTACAGACAACTTCTCCTTGCTCCTACAACCTCCATCCTTGCACAGTTTGTTATTCTTCTAGGTAACATAGTAACAAATCCAAATTGCTGCTCTCTTTGTAGGCAAGCAAGGCTTTGTTGCAACTGCAATTCTTACTTCTTCTTGAAATGTAGGGACGACAGTACATTCCATCACATCCATCTAGTGTACACAGGTAGGTCCATTGTGGCGGGCAGGCGAGCGGGCGGGCTGCTTTATTGGCTGTTTGCTGTTCCCCTACTCCACTCCACTATTTGACTGTTGTGCTGCATCAATCAATCAATCAATCAATCAATCAATCAATCAATCAATCAATCAATCAATCAATCAATCAATCAGTGGCTGGCTCAGGTGCAGCTCTTTAACTTACCTAAAAGGGAGGGCGGAGAGAAGACAAGGAAGGTGAATGAGGTGTTCCAATGTGAAATGCCGGAAACACAGAAACACAGACGACACACAACAAGAGGTGGCAATCTATTCATTAATTGCATTTAATCAATGAGCTCATTATCACTCATGCATTGTCCAACAGGTGTTGAAATAATGGGATTAAAAGGGGAGATCCCTTCAGAAAGACAGAAACAATAGCAAAGACAAAAAACACTTTTGGAATCTGCTTTTAGTCAACACATAAGGAAAGGGTGCACCGGTCCTGGAAATACTGCAATACCAGGTCAATGCGTGGAGTGGACAGAGCAAGCTCTATTTCCATCTCCCTGTTCTAAAAATCCATTTAATATATGGTCCCCAGATAGGGGACGTATCAGATATTAAACTGATAAGAACAGATACTACACTTGATCTTAGCCAAAAGGCCGAGAAGCGATAACCCGAACGGGCCGCGCGTTGCCCGAGCCTGCCCGATACTGCTGTTCAGCCCTTGCAGCGATTCAGCCTACTTCTAGGCAATTCCATGGGGCCCTGCAGGCTCACACACTCACAGCTACACGGGAGGTGAATAAAGGCCGGAGAGGAAGCCAGACAGGATTTGCTTCTTTTGCTTGCACCACAATGCAGTGCTGAAAGAGGAGGAATCTACATAAAAACGCCTTCCTGGCAACGCCCAAATGCCCTGCTGCCATGCAGATAAACACTGGCAGCGGCAGCAAGTGCATGCCCACAGCCACCCCTTGTTCCTTCACACCTTGTATCAGCTGTAATCCAGTCCAGTCCAGTGCTGCCTGCTGAGCAGCACTGACCAACACTGCCTGGGCCCAGGCTTTTATCTCTGAGGCCCCATTATGATGTCAGAAAGCTGGCTCTGGAATCCTGAGGGCTCCACTATGACACGTGCAAAGTTCCGTCTGAACTTTATATAAGACGGTGAGGCTCAGTCAGTCACTCAGTGTTGCCTGAGAGGGCAACACTGCAACAGCCGGCCGCCAGGCTGTCTTTTTTTGCACAGCTAGTTGCCTCCAGGAGGCCACAAGAGGGAGACAAGGGACTGCAAAATGGAAAATAGGCATCCACCAACTTTACAGACAACTTCTCCTTGCTCCTACAACCTCCATCCTTGCACAGTTTGTTATTCTTCTAGGTAACATAGTAACAAATCCAAATTGCTGCTCTCTTTGTAGGCAAGCAAGGCTTTGTTGCAACTGCAATTCTTACTTCTTCTTGAAATGTAGGGACGACAGTACATTCCATCACATCCATCTAGTGTACACAGGTAGGTCCATTGTGGCGGGCAGGCGAGCGGGCGGGCTGCTTTATTGGCTGTTTGCTGTTCCCCTACTCCACTCCACTATTTGACTGTTGTGCTGCATCAATCAATCAATCAATCAATCAATCAATCAATCAATCAATCAATCAATCAATCAATCAATCAATCAGTGGCTGGCTCAGGTGCAGCTCTTTAACTTACCTAAAAGGGAGGGCGGAGAGAAGACAAGGAAGGTGAATGAGGTGTTCCAATGTGAAATGCCGGAAACACAGAAACACAGACGACACACAACAAGAGGTGGCAATCTATTCATTAATTGCATTTAATCAATGAGCTCATTATCACTCATGCATTGTCCAACAGGTGTTGAAATAATGGGATTAAAAGGGGAGATCCCTTCAGAAAGACAGAAACAATAGCAAAGACAAAAAACACTTTTGGAATCTGCTTTTAGTCAACACATAAGGAAAGGGTGCACCGGTCCTGGAAATACTGCAATACCAGGTCAATGCGTGGAGTGGACAGAGCAAGCTCTATTTCCATCTCCCTGTTCTAAAAATCCATTTAATATATGGTCCCCAGATAGGGGACGTATCAGATATTAAACTGATAAGAACAGATACTACACTTGATCTTAGCCAAAAGGCCGAGAAGCGATAACCCGAACGGGCCGCGCGTTGCCCGAGCCTGCCCGATACTGCTGTTCAGCCCTTGCAGCGATTCAGCCTACTTCTAGGCAATTCCATGGGGCCCTGCAGGCTCACACACTCACAGCTACACGGGAGGTGAATAAAGGCCGGAGAGGAAGCCAGACAGGATTTGCTTCTTTTGCTTGCACCACAATGCAGTGCTGAAAGAGGAGGAATCTACATAAAAACGCCTTCCTGGCAACGCCCAAATGCCCTGCTGCCATGCAGATAAACACTGGCAGCGGCAGCAAGTGCATGCCCACAGCCACCCCTTGTTCCTTCACACCTTGTATCAGCTGTAATCCAGTCCAGTCCAGTGCTGCCTGCTGAGCAGCACTGACCAACACTGCCTGGGCCCAGGCTTTTATCTCTGAGGCCCCATTATGATGTCAGAAAGCTGGCTCTGGAATCCTGAGGGCTCCACTATGACACGTGCAAAGTTCCGTCTGAACTTTATATAAGACGGTGAGGCTCAGTCAGTCACTCAGTGTTGCCTGAGAGGGCAACACTGCAACAGCCGGCCGCCAGGCTGTCTTTTTTTTGCACAGCTAGTTGCCTCCAGGAGGCCACAAGAGGGAGACAAGGGACTGCAAAATGGAAAATAGGCATCCACCAACTTTACAGACAACTTCTCCTTGCTCCTACAACCTCCATCCTTGCACAGTTTGTTATTCTTCTAGGTAACATAGTAACAAATCCAAATTGCTGCTCTCTTTGTAGGCAAGCAAGGCTTTGTTGCAACTGCAATTCTTACTTCTTCTTGAAATGTAGGGACGACAGTACATTCCATCACATCCATCTAGTGTACACAGGTAGGTCCATTGTGGCGGGCAGGCGAGCGGGCGGGCTGCTTTATTGGCTGTTTGCTGTTCCCCTACTCCACTCCACTATTTGACTGTTGTGCTGCATCAATCAATCAATCAATCAATCAATCAATCAATCAATCAATCAATCAATCAATCAGTGGCTGGCTCAGGTGCAGCTCTTTAACTTACCTAAAAGGGAGGGCGGAGAGAAGACAAGGAAGGTGAATGAGGTGTTCCAATGTGAAATGCCGGAAACACAGAAACACAGACGACACACAACAAGAGGTGGCAATCTATTCATTAATTGCATTTAATCAATGAGCTCATTATCACTCATGCATTGTCCAACAGGTGTTGAAATAATGGGATTAAAAGGGGAGATCCCTTCAGAAAGACAGAAACAATAGCAAAGACAAAAAACACTTTTGGAATCTGCTTTTAGTCAACACATAAGGAAAGGGTGCACCGGTCCTGGAAATACTGCAATACCAGGTCAATGCGTGGAGTGGACAGAGCAAGCTCTATTTCCATCTCCCTGTTCTAAAAATCCATTTAATATATGGTCCCCAGATAGGGGACGTATCAGATATTAAACTGATAAGAACAGATACTACACTTGATCTTAGCCAAAAGGCCGAGAAGCGATAACCCGAACGGGCCGCGCGTTGCCCGAGCCTGCCCGATACTGCTGTTCAGCCCTTGCAGCGATTCAGCCTACTTCTAGGCAATTCCATGGGGCCCTGCAGGCTCACACACTCACAGCTACACGGGAGGTGAATAAAGGCCGGAGAGGAAGCCAGACAGGATTTGCTTCTTTTGCTTGCACCACAATGCAGTGCTGAAAGAGGAGGAATCTACATAAAAACGCCTTCCTGGCAACGCCCAAATGCCCTGCTGCCATGCAGATAAACACTGGCAGCGGCAGCAAGTGCATGCCCACAGCCACCCCTTGTTCCTTCACACCTTGTATCAGCTGTAATCCAGTCCAGTCCAGTGCTGCCTGCTGAGCAGCACTGACCAACACTGCCTGGGCCCAGGCTTTTATCTCTGAGGCCCCATTATGATGTCAGAAAGCTGGCTCTGGAATCCTGAGGGCACCACTATGACACGTGCAAAGTTCCGTCTGAACTTTATATAAGACGGTGAGGCTCAGTCAGTCACTCAGTGTTGCCTGAGAGGGCAACACTGCAACAGCCGGCCGCCAGGCTGTCTTTTTTTTGCACAGCTAGTTGCCTCCAGGAGGCCACAAGAGGGAGACAAGGGACTGCAAAATGGAAAATAGGCATCCACCAACTTTACAGACAACTTCTCCTTGCTCCTACAACCTCCATCCTTGCACAGTTTGTTATTCTTCTAGGTAACATAGTAACAAATCCAAATTGCTGCTCTCTTTGTAGGCAAGCAAGGCTTTGTTGCAACTGCAATTCTTACTTCTTCTTGAAATGTAGGGACGACAGTACATTCCATCACATCCATCTAGTGTACACAGGTAGGTCCATTGTGGCGGGCAGGCGAGCGGGCGGGCTGCTTTATTGGCTGTTTGCTGTTCCCCTACTCCACTCCACTATTTGACTGTTGTGCTGCATCAATCAATCAATCAATCAATCAATCAATCAATCAATCAATCAATCAATCAATCAATCAGTGGCTGGCTCAGGTGCAGCTCTTTAACTTACCTAAAAGGGAGGGCGGAGAGAAGACAAGGAAGGTGAATGAGGTGTTCCAATGTGAAATGCCGGAAACACAGAAACACAGACGACACACAACAAGAGGTGGCAATCTATTCATTAATTGCATTTAATCAATGAGCTCATTATCACTCATGCATTGTCCAACAGGTGTTGAAATAATGGGATTAAAAGGGGAGATCCCTTCAGAAAGACAGAAACAATAGCAAAGACAAAAAACACTTTTGGAATCTGCTTTTAGTCAACACATAAGGAAAGGGTGCACCGGTCCTGGAAATACTGCAATACCAGGTCAATGCGTGGAGTGGACAGAGCAAGCTCTATTTCCATCTCCCTGTTCTAAAAATCCATTTAATATATGGTCCCCAGATAGGGGACGTATCAGATATTAAACTGATAAGAACAGATACTACACTTGATCTTAGCCAAAAGGCCGAGAAGCGATAACCCGAACGGGCCGCGCGTTGCCCGAGCCTGCCCGATACTGCTGTTCAGCCCTTGCAGCGATTCAGCCTACTTCTAGGCAATTCCATGGGGCCCTGCAGGCTCACACACTCACAGCTACACGGGAGGTGAATAAAGGCCGGAGAGGAAGCCAGACAGGATTTGCTTCTTTTGCTTGCACCACAATGCAGTGCTGAAAGAGGAGGAATCTACATAAAAACGCCTTCCTGGCAACGCCCAAATGCCCTGCTGCCATGCAGATAAACACTGGCAGCGGCAGCAAGTGCATGCCCACAGCCACCCCTTGTTCCTTCACACCTTGTATCAGCTGTAATCCAGTCCAGTCCAGTGCTGCCTGCTGAGCAGCACTGACCAACACTGCCTGGGCCCAGGCTTTTATCTCTGAGGCCCCATTATGATGTCAGAAAGCTGGCTCTGGAATCCTGAGGGCTCCACTATGACACGTGCAAAGTTCCGTCTGAACTTTATATAAGACGGTGAGGCTCAGTCAGTCACTCAGTGTTGCCTGAGAGGGCAACACTGCAACAGCCGGCCGCCAGGCTGTCTTTTTTTTGCACAGCTAGTTGCCTCCAGGAGGCCACAAGAGGGAGACAAGGGACTGCAAAATGGAAAATAGGCATCCACCAACTTTACAGACAACTTCTCCTTGCTCCTACAACCTCCATCCTTGCACAGTTTGTTATTCTTCTAGGTAACATAGTAACAAATCCAAATTGCTGCTCTCTTTGTAGGCAAGCAAGGCTTTGTTGCAACTGCAATTCTTACTTCTTCTTGAAATGTAGGGACGACAGTACATTCCATCACATCCATCTAGTGTACACAGGTAGGTCCATTGTGGCGGGCAGGCGAGCGGGCGGGCTGCTTTATTGGCTGTTTGCTGTTCCCCTACTCCACTCCACTATTTGACTGTTGTGCTGCATCAATCAATCAATCAATCAATCAATCAATCAATCAATCAATCAATCAATCAATCAATCAGTGGCTGGCTCAGGTGCAGCTCTTTAACTTACCTAAAAGGGAGGGCGGAGAGAAGACAAGGAAGGTGAATGAGGTGTTCCAATGTGAAATGCCGGAAACATAGAAACACAGACGACACACAACAAGAGGTGGCAATCTATTCATTAATTGCATTTAATCAATGAGCTCATTATCACTCATGCATTGTCCAACAGGTGTTGAAATAATGGGATTAAAAGGGGAGATCCCTTCAGAAAGACAGAAACAATAGCAAAGACAAAAAACACTTTTGGAATCTGCTTTTAGTCAACACATAAGGAAAGGGTGCACCGGTCCTGGAAATACTGCAATACCAGGTCAATGCGTGGAGTGGACAGAGCAAGCTCTATTTCCATCTCCCTGTTCTAAAAATCCATTTAATATATGGTCCCCAGATAGGGGACGTATCAGATATTAAACTGATAAGAACAGATACTACACTTGATCTTAGCCAAAAGGCCGAGAAGCGATAACCCGAACGGGCCGCGCGTTGCCCGAGCCTGCCCGATACTGCTGTTCAGCCCTTGCAGCGATTCAGCCTACTTCTAGGCAATTCCATGGGGCCCTGCAGGCTCACACACTCACAGCTACACGGGAGGTGAATAAAGGCCGGAGAGGAAGCCAGACAGGATTTGCTTCTTTTGCTTGCACCACAATGCAGTGCTGAAAGAGGAGGAATCTACATAAAAACGCCTTCCTGGCAACGCCCAAATGCCCTGCTGCCATGCAGATAAACACTGGCAGCGGCAGCAAGTGCATGCCCACAGCCACCCCTTGTTCCTTCACACCTTGTATCAGCTGTAATCCAGTCCAGTCCAGTGCTGCCTGCTGAGCAGCACTGACCAACACTGCCTGGGCCCAGGCTTTTATCTCTGAGGCCCCATTATGATGTCAGAAAGCTGGCTCTGGAATCCTGAGGGCTCCACTATGACACGTGCAAAGTTCCGTCTGAACTTTATATAAGACGGTGAGGCTCAGTCAGTCACTCAGTGTTGCCTGAGAGGGCAACACTGCAACAGCCGGCCGCCAGGCTGTCTTTTTTTTGCACAGCTAGTTGCCTCCAGGAGGCCACAAGAGGGAGACAAGGGACTGCAAAATGGAAAATAGGCATCCACCAACTTTACAGACAACTTCTCCTTGCTCCTACAACCTCCATCCTTGCACAGTTTGTTATTCTTCTAGGTAACATAGTAACAAATCCAAATTGCTGCTCTCTTTGTAGGCAAGCAAGGCTTTGTTGCAACTGCAATTCTTACTTCTTCTTGAAATGTAGGGACGACAGTACATTCCATCACATCCATCTAGTGTACACAGGTAGGTCCATTGTGGCGGGCAGGCGAGCGGGCGGGCTGCTTTATTGGTTGTTTGCTGTTCCCCTACTCCACTCCACTATTTGACTGTTGTGCTGCATCAATCAATCAATCAATCAATCAATCAATCAATCAATCAATCAATCAATCAGTGGCTGGCTCAGGTGCAGCTCTTTAACTTACCTAAAAGGGAGGGCGGAGAGAAGACAAGGAAGGTGAATGAGGTGTTCCAATGTGAAATGCCGGAAACACAGAAACACAGACGACACACAACAAGAGGTGGCAATCTATTCATTAATTGCATTTAATCAATGAGCTCATTATCACTCATGCATTGTCCAACAGGTGTTGAAATAATGGGATTAAAAGGGGAGATCCCTTCAGAAAGACAGAAACAATAGCAAAGACAAAAAACACTTTTGGAATCTGCTTTTAGTCAACACATAAGGAAAGGGTGCACCGGTCCTGGAAATACTGCAATACCAGGTCAATGCGTGGAGTGGACAGAGCAAGCTCTATTTCCATCTCCCTGTTCTAAAAATCCATTTAATATATGGTCCCCAGATAGGGGACGTATCAGATATTAAACTGATAAGAACAGATACTACACTTGATCTTAGCCAAAAGGCCGAGAAGCGATAACCCGAACGGGCCGCGCGTTGCCCGAGCCTGTCCGATACTGCTGTTCAGCCCTTGCAGCGATTCAGCCTACTTCTAGGCAATTCCATGGGGCCCTGCAGGCTCACACACTCACAGCTACACGGGAGGTGAATAAAGGCCGGAGAGGAAGCCAGACAGGATTTGCTTCTTTTGCTTGCACCACAATGCAGTGCTGAAAGAGGAGGAATCTACATAAAAACGCCTTCCTGGCAACGCCCAAATGCCCTGCTGCCATGCAGATAAACACTGGCAGCGGCAGCAAGTGCATGCCCACAGCCACCCCTTGTTCCTTCACACCTTGTATCAGCTGTAATCCAGTCCAGTCCAGTGCTGCCTGCTGAGCAGCACTGACCAACACTGCCTGGGCCCAGGCTTTTATCTCTGAGGCCCCATTATGATGTCAGAAAGCTGGCTCTGGAATCCTGAGGGCTCCACTATGACACGTGCAAAGTTCCGTCTGAACTTTATATAAGACGGTGAGGCTCAGTCAGTCACTCAGTGTTGCCTGAGAGGGCAACACTGCAACAGCCGGCCGCCAGGCTGTCTTTTTTTTGCACAGCTAGTTGCCTCCAGGAGGCCACAAGAGGGAGACAAGGGACTGCAAAATGGAAAATAGGCATCCACCAACTTTACAGACAACTTCTCCTTGCTCCTACAACCTCCATCCTTGCACAGTTTGTTATTCTTCTAGGTAACATAGTAACAAATCCAAATTGCTGCTCTCTTTGTAGGCAAGCAAGGCTTTATTGCAACTGCAATTCTTACTTCTTCTTGAAATGTAGGGACGACAGTACATTCCATCACATCCATCTAGTGTACACAGGTAGGTCCATTGTGGCGGGCAGGCGAGCGGGCGGGCTGCTTTATTGGCTGTTTGCTGTTCCCCTACTCCACTCCACTATTTGACTGTTGTGCTGCATCAATCAATCAATCAATCAATCAATCAATCAATCAATCAATCAATCAATCAAGTGGCTGGCTCAGGTGCAGCTCTTTAACTTACCTAAAAGGGAGGGCGGAGAGAAGACAAGGAAGGTGAATGAGGTGTTCCAATGTGAAATGCCGGAAACACAGAAACACAGACGACACACAACAAGAGGTGGCAATCTATTCATTAATTGCATTTAATCAATGAGCTCATTATCACTCATGCATTGTCCAACAGGTGTTGAAATAATGGGATTAAAAGGGGAGATCCCTTCAGAAAGACAGAAACAATAGCAAAGACAAAAAACACTTTTGGAATCTGCTTTTAGTCAACACATAAGGAAAGGGTGCACCGGTCCTGGAAATACTGCAATACCAGGTCAATGCGTGGAGTGGACAGAGCAAGCTCTATTTCCATCTCCCTGTTCTAAAAATCCATTTAATATATGGTCCCCAGATAGGGGACGTATCAGATATTAAACTGATAAGAACAGATACTACACTTGATCTTAGCCAAAAGGCCGAGAAGCGATAACCCGAACGGGCCGCGCGTTGCCCGAGCCTGCCCGATACTGCTGTTCAGCCCTTGCAGCGATTCAGCCTACTTCTAGGCAATTCCATGGGGCCCTGCAGGCTCACACACTCACAGCTACACGGGAGGTGAATAAAGGCCGGAGAGGAAGCCAGACAGGATTTGCTTCTTTTGCTTGCACCACAATGCAGTGCTGAAAGAGGAGGAATCTACATAAAAACGCCTTCCTGGCAACGCCCAAATGCCCTGCTGCCATGCAGATAAACACTGGCAGCGGCAGCAAGTGCATGCCCACAGCCACCCCTTGTTCCTTCACACCTTGTATCAGCTGTAATCCAGTCCAGTCCAGTGCTGCCTGCTGAGCAGCACTGACCAACACTGCCTGGGCCCAGGCTTTTATCTCTGAGGCCCCATTATGATGTCAGAAAGCTGGCTCTGGAATCCTGAGGGCTCCACTATGACACGTGCAAAGTTCCGTCTGAACTTTACATAAGACGGTGAGGCTCAGTCAGTCACTCAGTGTTGCCTGAGAGGGCAACACTGCAACAGCCGGCCGCCAGGCTGTCTTTTTTTTGCACAGCTAGTTGCCTCCAGGAGGCCACAAGAGGGAGACAAGGGACTGCAAAATGGAAAATAGGCATCCACCAACTTTACAGACAACTTCTCCTTGCTCCTACAACCTCCATCCTTGCACAGTTTGTTATTCTTCTAGGTAACATAGTAACAAATCCAAATTGCTGCTCTCTTTGTAGGCAAGCAAGGCTTTGTTGCAACTGCAATTCTTACTTCTTCTTGAAATGTAGGGACGACAGTACATTCCATCACATCCATCTAGTGTACACAGGTAGGTCCATTGTGGCGGGCAGGCGAGCGGGCGGGCTGCTTTATTGGCTGTTTGCTGTTCCCCTACTCCACTCCACTATTTGACTGTTGTGCTGCATCAATCAATCAATCAATCAATCAATCAATCAATCAATCAATCAATCAATCAATCAATCAATCAGTGGCTGGCTCAGGTGCAGCTCTTTAACTTACCTAAAAGGGAGGGCGGAGAGAAGACAAGGAAGGTGAATGAGGTGTTCCAATGTGAAATGCCGGAAACACAGAAACACAGACGACACACAACAAGAGGTGGCAATCTATTCATTAATTGCATTTAATCAATGAGCTCATTATCACTCATGCATTGTCCAACAGGTGTTGAAATAATGGGATTAAAAGGGGAGATCCCTTCAGAAAGACAGAAACAATAGCAAAGACAAAAAACACTTTTGGAATCTGCTTTTAGTCAACACATAAGGAAAGGGTGCACCGGTCCTGGAAATACTGCAATACCAGGTCAATGCGTGGAGTGGACAGAGCAAGCTCTATTTCCATCTCCCTGTTCTAAAAATCCATTTAATATATGGTCCCCAGATAGGGGACGTATCAGATATTAAACTGATAAGAACAGATACTACACTTGATCTTAGCCAAAAGGCCGAGAAGCGATAACCCGAACGGGCCGCGCGTTGCCCGAGCCTGTCCGATACTGCTGTTCAGCCCTTGCAGCGATTCAGCCTACTTCTAGGCAATTCCATGGGGCCCTGCAGGCTCACACACTCACAGCTACACGGGAGGTGAATAAAGGCCGGAGAGGAAGCCAGACAGGATTTGCTTCTTTTGCTTGCACCACAATGCAGTGCTGAAAGAGGAGGAATCTACATAAAAACGCCTTCCTGGCAACGCCCAAATGCCCTGCTGCCATGCAGATAAACACTGGCAGCGGCAGCAAGTGCATGCCCACAGCCACCCCTTGTTCCTTCACACCTTGTATCAGCTGTAATCCAGTCCAGTCCAGTGCTGCCTGCTGAGCAGCACTGACCAACACTGCCTGGGCCCAGGCTTTTATCTCTGAGGCCCCATTATGATGTCAGAAAGCTGGCTCTGGAATCCTGAGGGCTCCACTATGACACGTGCAAAGTTCCGTCTGAACTTTATATAAGACGGTGAGGCTCAGTCAGTCACTCAGTGTTGCCTGAGAGGGCAACACTGCAACAGCCGGCCGCCAGGCTGTCTTTTTTTTGCACAGCTAGTTGCCTCCAGGAGGCCACAAGAGGGAGACAAGGGACTGCAAAATGGAAAATAGGCATCCACCAACTTTACAGACAACTTCTCCTTGCTCCTACAACCTCCATCCTTGCACAGTTTGTTATTCTTCTAGGTAACATAGTAACAAATCCAAATTGCTGCTCTCTTTGTAGGCAAGCAAGGCTTTATTGCAACTGCAATTCTTACTTCTTCTTGAAATGTAGGGACGACAGTACATTCCATCACATCCATCTAGTGTACACAGGTAGGTCCATTGTGGCGGGCAGGCGAGCGGGCGGGCTGCTTTATTGGCTGTTTGCTGTTCCCCTACTCCACTCCACTATTTGACTGTTGTGCTGCATCAATCAATCAATCAATCAATCAATCAATCAATCAATCAATCAATCAATCAATCAATCAAGTGGCTGGCTCAGGTGCAGCTCTTTAACTTACCTAAAAGGGAGGGCGGAGAGAAGACAAGGAAGGTGAATGAGGTGTTCCAATGTGAAATGCCGGAAACACAGAAACACAGACGACACACAACAAGAGGTGGCAATCTATTCATTAATTGCATTTAATCAATGAGCTCATTATCACTCATGCATTGTCCAACAGGTGTTGAAATAATGGGATTAAAAGGGGAGATCCCTTCAGAAAGACAGAAACAATAGCAAAGACAAAAAACACTTTTGGAATCTGCTTTTAGTCAACACATAAGGAAAGGGTGCACCGGTCCTGGAAATACTGCAATACCAGGTCAATGCGTGGAGTGGACAGAGCAAGCTCTATTTCCATCTCCCTGTTCTAAAAATCCATTTAATATATGGTCCCCAGATAGGGGACGTATCAGATATTAAACTGATAAGAACAGATACTACACTTGATCTTAGCCAAAAGGCCGAGAAGCGATAACCCGAACGGGCCGCGCGTTGCGCCTGCCCGATACTGCTGTTCAGCCCTTGCAGCGATTCAGCCTACTTCTAGGCAATTCCATGGGGCCCTGCAGGCTCACACACTCACAGCTACACGGGAGGTGAATAAAGGCCGGAGAGGAAGCCAGACAGGATTTGCTTCTTTTGCTTGCACCACAATGCAGTGCTGAAAGAGGAGGAATCTACATAAAAACGCCTTCCTGGCAACGCCCAAATGCCCTGCTGCCATGCAGATAAACACTGGCAGCGGCAGCAAGTGCATGCCCACAGCCACCCCTTGTTCCTTCACACCTTGTATCAGCTGTAATCCAGTCCAGTCCAGTGCTGCCTGCTGAGCAGCACTGACCAACACTGCCTGGGCCCAGGCTTTTATCTCTGAGGCCCCATTATGATGTCAGAAAGCTGGCTCTGGAATCCTGAGGGCTCCACTATGACACGTGCAAAGTTCCGTCTGAACTTTATATAAGACGGTGAGGCTCAGTCAGTCACTCAGTGTTGCCTGAGAGGGCAACACTGCAACAGCCGGCCGCCAGGCTGTCTTTTTTTTGCACAGCTAGTTGCCTCCAGGAGGCCACAAGAGGGAGACAAGGGACTGCAAAATGGAAAATAGGCATCCACCAACTTTACAGACAACTTCTCCTTGCTCCTACAACCTCCATCCTTGCACAGTTTGTTATTCTTCTAGGTAACATAGTAACAAATCCAAATTGCTGCTCTCTTTGTAGGCAAGCAAGGCTTTGTTGCAACTGCAATTCTTACTTCTTCTTGAAATGTAGGGACGACAGTACATTCCATCACATCCATCTAGTGTACACAGGTAGGTCCATTGTGGCGGGCAGGCGAGCGGGCGGGCTGCTTTATTGGCTGTTTGCTGTTCCCCTACTCCACTCCACTATTTGACTGTTGTGCTGCATCAATCAATCAATCAATCAATCAATCAATCAATCAATCAATCAATCAATCAATCAGTGGCTGGCTCAGGTGCAGCTCTTTAACTTACCTAAAAGGGAGGGCGGAGAGAAGACAAGGAAGGTGAATGAGGTGTTCCAATGTGAAATGCCGGAAACACAGAAACACAGACGACACACAACAAGAGGTGGCAATCTATTCATTAATTGCATTTAATCAATGAGCACATTATCACTCATGCATTGTCCAACAGGTGTTGAAATAATGGGATTAAAAGGGGAGATCCCTTCAGAAAGACAGAAACAATAGCAAAGACAAAAAACACTTTTGGAATCTGCTTTTAGTCAACACATAAGGAAAGGGTGCACCGGTCCTGGAAATACTGCAATACCAGGTCAATGCGTGGAGTGGACAGAGCAAGCTCTATTTCCATCTCCCTGTTCTAAAAATCCATTTAATATATGGTCCCCAGATAGGGGACGTATCAGATATTAAACTGATAAGAACAGATACTACACTTGATCTTAGCCAAAAGGCCGAGAAGCGATAACCCGAACGGGCCGCGCGTTGCCCGAGCCTGCCCGATACTGCTGTTCAGCCCTTGCAGCGATTCAGCCTACTTCTAGGCAATTCCATGGGGCCCTGCAGGCTCACACACTCACAGCTACACGGGAGGTGAATAAAGGCCGGAGAGGAAGCCAGACAGGATTTGCTTCTTTTGCTTGCACCACAATGCAGTGCTGAAAGAGGAGGAATCTACATAAAAACGCCTTCCTGGCAACGCCCAAATGCCCTGCTGCCATGCAGATAAACACTGGCAGCGGCAGCAAGTGCATGCCCACAGCCACCCCTTGTTCCTTCACACCTTGTATCAGCTGTAATCCAGTCCAGTCCAGTGCTGCCTGCTGAGCAGCACTGACCAACACTGCCTGGGCCCAGGCTTTTATCTCTGAGGCCCCATTATGATGTCAGAAAGCTGGCTCTGGAATCCTGAGGGCTCCACTATGACACGTGCAAAGTTCCGTCTGAACTTTATATAAGACGGTGAGGCTCAGTCAGTCACTCAGTGTTGCCTGATAGGGCAACACTGCAACAGCCGGCCGCCAGGCTGTCTTTTTTTTGCACAGCTAGTTGCCTCCAGGAGGCCACAAGAGGGAGACAAGGGACTGCAAAATGGAAAATAGGCATCCACCAACTTTACAGACAACTTCTCCTTGCTCCTACAACCTCCATCCTTGCACAGTTTGTTATTCTTCTAGGTAACATAGTAACAAATCCAAATTGCTGCTCTCTTTGTAGGCAAGCAAGGCTTTGTTGCAACTGCAATTCTTACTTCTTCTTGAAATGTAGGGACGACAGTACATTCCATCACATCCATCTAGTGTACACAGGTAGGTCCATTGTGGCGGGCAGGCGAGCGGGCGGGCTGCTTTATTGGCTGTTTGCTGTTCCCCTACTCCACTCCACTATTTGACTGTTGTGCTGCATCAATCAATCAATCAATCAATCAATCAATCAATCAATCAATCAATCAGTGGCTGGCTCAGGTGCAGCTCTTTAACTTACCTAAAAGGGAGGGCGGAGAGAAGACAAGGAAGGTGAATGAGGTGTTCCAATGTGAAATGCCGGAAACACAGAAACACAGACGACACACAACAAGAGGTGGCAATCTATTCATTAATTGCATTTAATCAATGAGCTCATTATCACTCATGCATTGTCCAACAGGTGTTGAAATAATGGGATTAAAAGGGGAGATCCCTTCAGAAAGACAGAAACAATAGCAAAGACAAAAAACACTTTTGGAATCTGCTTTTAGTCAACACATAAGGAAAGGGTGCACCGGTCCTGGAAATACTGCAATACCAGGTCAATGCGTGGAGTGGACAGAGCAAGCTCTATTTCCATCTCCCTGTTCTAAAAATCCATTTAATATATGGTCCCCAGATAGGGGACGTATCAGATATTAAACTGATAAGAACAGATACTACACTTGATCTTAGCCAAAAGGCCGAGAAGCGATAACCCGAACGGGCCGCGCGTTGCCCGAGCCTGCCCGATACTGCTGTTCAGCCCTTGCAGCGATTCAGCCTACTTCTAGGCAATTCCATGGGGCCCTGCAGGCTCACACACTCACAGCTACACGGGAGGTGAATAAAGGCCGGAGAGGAAGCCAGACAGGATTTGCTTCTTTTGCTTGCACCACAATGCAGTGCTGAAAGAGGAGGAATCTACATAAAAACGCCTTCCTGGCAACGCCCAAATGCCCTGCTGCCATGCAGATAAACACTGGCAGCGGCAGCAAGTGCATGCCCACAGCCACCCCTTGTTCCTTCACACCTTGTATCAGCTGTAATCCAGTCCAGTCCAGTGCTGCCTGCTGAGCAGCACTGACCAACACTGCCTGGGCCCAGGCTTTTATCTCTGAGGCCCCATTATGATGTCAGAAAGCTGGCTCTGGAATCCTGAGGGCTCCACTATGACACGTGCAAAGTTCCGTCTGAACTTTATATAAGACGGTGAGGCTCAGTCAGTCACTCAGTGTTGCCTGAGAGGGCAACACTGCAACAGCCGGCCGCCAGGCTGTCTTTTTTTTGCACAGCTAGTTGCCTCCAGGAGGCCACAAGAGGGAGACAAGGGACTGCAAAATGGAAAATAGGCATCCACCAACTTTACAGACAACTTCTCCTTGCTCCTACAACCTCCATCCTTGCACAGTTTGTTATTCTTCTAGGTAACATAGTAACAAATCCAAATTGCTGCTCTCTTTGTAGGCAAGCAAGGCTTTGTTGCAACTGCAATTCTTACTTCTTCTTGAAATGTAGGGACGACAGTACATTCCATCACATCCATCTAGTGTACACAGGTAGGTCCATTGTGGCGGGCAGGCGAGCGGGCGGGCTGCTTTATTGGCTGTTTGCTGTTCCCCTACTCCACTCCACTATTTGACTGTTGTGCTGCATCAATCAATCAATCAATCAATCAATCAATCAATCAATCAATCAATCAATCAATCAATCAGTGGCTGGCTCAGGTGCAGCTCTTTAACTTACCTAAAAGGGAGGGCGGAGAGAAGACAAGGAAGGTGAATGAGGTGTTCCAATGTGAAATGCCGGAAACACAGAAACACAGACGACACACAACAAGAGGTGGCAATCTATTCATTAATTGCATTTAATCAATGAGCTCATTATCACTCATGCATTGTCCAACAGGTGTTGAAATAATGGGATTAAAAGGGGAGATCCCTTCAGAAAGACAGAAACAATAGCAAAGACAAAAAACACTTTTGGAATCTGCTTTTAGTCAACACATAAGGAAAGGGTGCACCGGTCCTGGAAATACTGCAATACCAGGTCAATGCGTGGAGTGGACAGAGCAAGCTCTATTTCCATCTCCCTGTTCTAAAAATCCATTTAATATATGGTCCCCAGATAGGGGACGTATCAGATATTAAACTGATAAGAACAGATACTACACTTGATCTTAGCCAAAAGGCCGAGAAGCGATAACCCGAACGGGCCGCGCGTTGCCCGAGCCTGCCCGATACTGCTGTTCAGCCCTTGCAGCGATTCAGCCTACTTCTAGGCAATTCCATGGGGCCCTGCAGGCTCACACACTCACAGCTACACGGGAGGTGAATAAAGGCCGGAGAGGAAGCCAGACAGGATTTGCTTCTTTTGCTTGCACCACAATGCAGTGCTGAAAGAGGAGGAATCTACATAAAAACGCCTTCCTGGCAACGCCCAAATGCCCTGCTGCCATGCAGATAAACACTGGCAGCGGCAGCAAGTGCATGCCCACAGCCACCCCTTGTTCCTTCACACCTTGTATCAGCTGTAATCCAGTCCAGTCCAGTGCTGCCTGCTGAGCAGCACTGACCAACACTGCCTGGGCCCAGGCTTTTATCTCTGAGGCCCCATTATGATGTCAGAAAGCTGGCTCTGGAATCCTGAGGGCTCAACTATGACACGTGCAAAGTTCCGTCTGAACTTTATATAAGACGGTGAGGCTCAGTCAGTCACTCAGTGTTGCCTGAGAGGGCAACACTGCAACAGCCGGCCGCCAGGCTGTCTTTTTTTTGCACAGCTAGTTGCCTCCAGGAGGCCACAAGAGGGAGACAAGGGACTGCAAAATGGAAAATAGGCATCCACCAACTTTACAGACAACTTCTCCTTGCTCCTACAACCTCCATCCTTGCACAGTTTGTTATTCTTCTAGGTAACATAGTAACAAATTCAAATTGCTGCTCTCTTTGTAGGCAAGCAAGGCTTTGTTGCAACTGCAATTCTTACTTCTTCTTGAAATGTAGGGACGACAGTACATTCCATCACATCCATCTAGTGTACACAGGTAGGTCCATTGTGGCGGGCAGGCGAGCGGGCGGGCTGCTTTATTGGCTGTTTGCTGTTCCCCTACTCCACTCCACTATTTGACTGTTGTGCTGCATCAATCAATCAATCAATCAATCAATCAATCAATCAATCAATCAATCAATCAATCAATCAATCAGTGGCTGGCTCAGGTGCAGCTCTTTAACTTACCTAAAAGGGAGGGCGGAGAGAAGACAAGGAAGGTGAATGAGGTGTTCCAATGTGAAATGCCGGAAACACAGAAACACAGACGACACACAACAAGAGGTGGCAATCTATTCATTAATTGCATTTAATCAATGAGCTCATTATCACTCATGCATTGTCCAACAGGTGTTGAAATAATGGGATTAAAAGGGGAGATCCCTTCAGAAAGACAGAAACAATAGCAAAGACAAAAAACACTTTTGGAATCTGCTTTTAGTCAACACATAAGGAAAGGGTGCACCGGTCCTGGAAATACTGCAATACCAGGTCAATGCGTGGAGTGGACAGAGCAAGCTCTATTTCCATCTCCCTGTTCTAAAAATCCATTTAATATATGGTCCCCAGATAGGGGACGTATCAGATATTAAACTGATAAGAACAGATACTACACTTGATCTTAGCCAAAAGGCCGAGAAGCGATAACCCGAACGGGCCGCGCGTTGCCCGAGCCTGCCCGATACTGCTGTTCAGCCCTTGCAGCGATTCAGCCTACTTCTAGGCAATTCCATGGGGCCCTGCAGGCTCACACACTCACAGCTACACGGGAGGTGAATAAAGGCCGGAGAGGAAGCCAGACAGGATTTGCTTCTTTTGCTTGCACCACAATGCAGTGCTGAAAGAGGAGGAATCTACATAAAAACGCCTTCCTGGCAACGCCCAAATGCCCTGCTGCCATGCAGATAAACACTGGCAGCGGCAGCAAGTGCATGCCCACAGCCACCCCTTGTTCCTTCACACCTTGTATCAGCTGTAATCCAGTCCAGTCCAGTGCTGCCTGCTGAGCAGCACTGACCAACACTGCCTGGGCCCAGGCTTTTATCTCTGAGGCCCCATTATGATGTCAGAAAGCTGGCTCTGGAATCCTGAGGGCTCCACTATGACACGTGCAAAGTTCCGTCTGAACTTTATATAAGACGGTGAGGCTCAGTCAGTCACTCAGTGTTGCCTGAGAGGGCAACACTGCAACAGCCGGCCGCCAGGCTGTCTTTTTTTTGCACAGCTAGTTGCCTCCAGGAGGCCACAAGAGGGAGACAAGGGACTGCAAAATGGAAAATAGGCATCCACCAACTTTACAGACAACTTCTCCTTGCTCCTACAACCTCCATCCTTGCACAGTTTGTTATTCTTCTAGGTAACATAGTAACAAATCCAAATTGCTGCTCTCTTTGTAGGCAAGCAAGGCTTTGTTGCAACTGCAATTCTTACTTCTTCTTGAAATGTAGGGACGACAGTACATTCCATCACATCCATCTAGTGTACACAGGTAGGTCCATTGTGGCGGGCAGGCGAGCGGGCGGGCTGCTTTATTGGCTGTTTGCTGTTCCCCTACTCCACTCCACTATTTGACTGTTGTGCTGCATCAATCAATCAATCAATCAATCAATCAATCAATCAATCAATCAATCAATCAGTGGCTGGCTCAGGTGCAGCTCTTTAACTTACCTAAAAGGGAGGGCGGAGAGAAGACAAGGAAGGTGAATGAGGTGTTCCAATGTGAAATGCCGGAAACACAGAAACACAGACGACACACAACAAGAGGTGGCAATCTATTCATTAATTGCATTTAATCAATGAGCTCATTATCACTCATGCATTGTCCAACAGGTGTTGAAATAATGGGATTAAAAGGGGAGATCCCTTCAGAAAGACAGAAACAATAGCAAAGACAAAAAACACTTTTGGAATCTGCTTTTAGTCAACACATAAGGAAAGGGTGCACCGGTCCTGGAAATACTGCAATACCAGGTCAATGCGTGGAGTGGACAGAGCAAGCTCTATTTCCATCTCCCTGTTCTAAAAATCCATTTAATATATGGTCCCCAGATAGGGGACGTATCAGATATTAAACTGATAAGAACAGATACTACACTTGATCTTAGCCAAAAGGCCGAGAAGCGATAACCCGAACGGGCCGCGCGTTGCCCGAGCCTGCCCGATACTGCTGTTCAGCCCTTGCAGCGATTCAGCCTACTTCTAGGCAATTCCATGGGGCCCTGCAGGCTCACACACTCACAGCTACACGGGAGGTGAATAAAGGCCGGAGAGGAAGCCAGACAGGATTTGCTTCTTTTGCTTGCACCACAATGCAGTGCTGAAAGAGGAGGAATCTACATAAAAACGCCTTCCTGGCAACGCCCAAATGCCCTGCTGCCATGCAGATAAACACTGGCAGCGGCAGCAAGTGCATGCCCACAGCCACCCCTTGTTCCTTCACACCTTGTATCAGCTGTAATCCAGTCCAGTCCAGTGCTGCCTGCTGAGCAGCACTGACCAACACTGCCTGGGCCCAGGCTTTTATCTCTGAGGCCCCATTATGATGTCAGAAAGCTGGCTCTGGAATCCTGAGGGCTCCACTATGACACGTGCAAAGTTCCGTCTGAACTTTACATAAGACGGTGAGGCTCAGTCAGTCACTCAGTGTTGCCTGAGAGGGCAACACTGCAACAGCCGGCCGCCAGGCTGTCTTTTTTTTGCACAGCTAGTTGCCTCCAGGAGGCCACAAGAGGGAGACAAGGGACTGCAAAATGGAAAATAGGCATCCACCAACTTTACAGACAACTTCTCCTTGCTCCTACAACCTCCATCCTTGCACAGTTTGTTATTCTTCTAGGTAACATAGTAACAAATCCAAATTGCTGCTCTCTTTGTAGGCAAGCAAGGCTTTGTTGCAACTGCAATTCTTACTTCTTCTTGAAATGTAGGGACGACAGTACATTCCATCACATCCATCTAGTGTACACAGGTAGGTCCATTGTGGCGGGCAGGCGAGCGGGCGGGCTGCTTTATTGGCTGTTTGCTGTTCCCCTACTCCACTCCACTATTTGACTGTTGTGCTGCATCAATCAATCAATCAATCAATCAATCAATCAATCAATCAATCAATCAATCAATCAATCAATCAATCAATCAATCAATCAGTGGCTGGCTCAGGTGCAGCTCTTTAACTTACCTAAAAGGGAGGGCGGAGAGAAGACAAGGAAGGTGAATGAGGTGTTCCAATGTGAAATGCCGGAAACACAGAAACACAGACGACACACAACAAGAGGTGGCAATCTATTCATTAATTGCATTTAATCAATGAGCTCATTATCACTCATGCATTGTCCAACAGGTGTTGAAATAATGGGATTAAAAGGGGAGATCCCTTCAGAAAGACAGAAACAATAGCAAAGACAAAAAACACTTTTGGAATCTGCTTTTAGTCAACACATAAGGAAAGGGTGCACCGGTCCTGGAAATACTGCAATACCAGGTCAATGCGTGGAGTGGACAGAGCAAGCTCTATTTCCATCTCCCTGTTCTAAAAATCCATTTAATATATGGTCCCCAGATAGGGGACGTATCAGATATTAAACTGATAAGAACAGATACTACACTTGATCTTAGCCAAAAGGCCGAGAAGCGATAACCCGAACGGGCCGCGCGTTGCCCGAGCCTGTCCGATACTGCTGTTCAGCCCTTGCAGCGATTCAGCCTACTTCTAGGCAATTCCATGGGGCCCTGCAGGCTCACACACTCACAGCTACACGGGAGGTGAATAAAGGCCGGAGAGGAAGCCAGACAGGATTTGCTTCTTTTGCTTGCACCACAATGCAGTGCTGAAAGAGGAGGAATCTACATAAAAACGCCTTCCTGGCAACGCCCAAATGCCCTGCTGCCATGCAGATAAACACTGGCAGCGGCAGCAAGTGCATGCCCACAGCCACCCCTTGTTCCTTCACACCTTGTATCAGCTGTAATCCAGTCCAGTCCAGTGCTGCCTGCTGAGCAGCACTGACCAACACTGCCTGGGCCCAGGCTTTTATCTCTGAGGCCCCATTATGATGTCAGAAAGCTGGCTCTGGAATCCTGAGGGCTCCACTATGACACGTGCAAAGTTCCGTCTGAACTTTATATAAGACGGTGAGGCTCAGTCAGTCACTCAGTGTTGCCTGAGAGGGCAACACTGCAACAGCCGGCCGCCAGGCTGTCTTTTTTTTGCACAGCTAGTTGCCTCCAGGAGGCCACAAGAGGGAGACAAGGGACTGCAAAATGGAAAATAGGCATCCACCAACTTTACAGACAACTTCTCCTTGCTCCTACAACCTCCATCCTTGCACAGTTTGTTATTCTTCTAGGTAACATAGTAACAAATCCAAATTGCTGCTCTCTTTGTAGGCAAGCAAGGCTTTATTGCAACTGCAATTCTTACTTCTTCTTGAAATGTAGGGACGACAGTACATTCCATCACATCCATCTAGTGTACACAGGTAGGTCCATTGTGGCGGGCAGGCGAGCGGGCGGGCTGCTTTATTGGCTGTTTGCTGTTCCCCTACTCCACTCCACTATTTGACTGTTGTGCTGCATCAATCAATCAATCAATCAATCAATCAATCAATCAATCAATCAATCAATCAATCAGTGGCTGGCTCAGGTGCAGCTCTTTAACTTACCTAAAAGGGAGGGCGGAGAGAAGACAAGGAAGGTGAATGAGGTGTTCCAATGTGAAATGCCGGAAACACAGAAACACAGACGACACACAACAAGAGGTGGCAATCTATTCATTAATTGCATTTAATCAATGAGCTCATTATCACTCATGCATTGTCCAACAGGTGTTGAAATAATGGGATTAAAAGGGGAGATCCCTTCAGAAAGACAGAAACAATAGCAAAGACAAAAAACACTTTTGGAATCTGCTTTTAGTCAACACATAAGGAAAGGGTGCACCGGTCCTGGAAATACTGCAATACCAGGTCAATGCGTGGAGTGGACAGAGCAAGCTCTATTTCCATCTCCCTGTTCTAAAAATCCATTTAATATATGGTCCCCAGATAGGGGACGTATCAGATATTAAACTGATAAGAACAGATACTACACTTGATCTTAGCCAAAAGGCCGAGAAGCGATAACCCGAACGGGCCGCGCGTTGCCCGAGCCTGCCCGATACTGCTGTTCAGCCCTTGCAGCGATTCAGCCTACTTCTAGGCAATTCCATGGGGCCCTGCAGGCTCACACACTCACAGCTACACGGGAGGTGAATAAAGGCCGGAGAGGAAGCCAGACAGGATTTGCTTCTTTTGCTTGCACCACAATGCAGTGCTGAAAGAGGAGGAATCTACATAAAAACGCCTTCCTGGCAACGCCCAAATGCCCTGCTGCCATGCAGATAAACACTGGCAGCGGCAGCAAGTGCATGCCCACAGCCACCCCTTGTTCCTTCACACCTTGTATCAGCTGTAATCCAGTCCAGTCCAGTGCTGCCTGCTGAGCAGCACTGACCAACACTGCCTGGGCCCAGGCTTTTATCTCTGAGGCCCCATTATGATGTCAGAAAGCTGGCTCTGGAATCCTGAGGGCTCCACTATGACACGTGCAAAGTTCCGTCTGAACTTTATATAAGACGGTGAGGCTCAGTCAGTCACTCAGTGTTGCCTGAGAGGGCAACACTGCAACAGCCGGCCGCCAGGCTGTCTTTTTTTTGCACAGCTAGTTGCCTCCAGGAGGCCACAAGAGGGAGACAAGGGACTGCAAAATGGAAAATAGGCATCCACCAACTTTACAGACAACTTCTCCTTGCTCCTACAACCTCCATCCTTGCACAGTTTGTTATTCTTCTAGGTAACATAGTAACAAATCCAAATTGCTGCTCTCTTTGTAGGCAAGCAAGGCTTTGTTGCAACTGCAATTCTTACTTCTTCTTGAAATGTAGGGACGACAGTACATTCCATCACATCCATCTAGTGTACACAGGTAGGTCCATTGTGGCGGGCAGGCGAGCGGGCGGGCTGCTTTATTGGCTGTTTGCTGTTCCCCTACTCCACTCCACTATTTGACTGTTGTGCTGCATCAATCAATCAATCAATCAATCAATCAATCAATCAATCAATCAATCAATCAATCAATCAATCAATCAATCAATCAGTGGCTGGCTCAGGTGCAGCTCTTTAACTTACCTAAAAGGGAGGGCGGAGAGAAGACAAGGAAGGTGAATGAGGTGTTCCAATGTGAAATGCCGGAAACACAGAAACACAGACGACACACAACAAGAGGTGGCAATCTATTCATTAATTGCATTTAATCAATGAGCACATTATCACTCATGCATTGTCCAACAGGTGTTGAAATAATGGGATTAAAAGGGGAGATCCCTTCAGAAAGACAGAAACAATAGCAAAGACAAAAAACACTTTTGGAATCTGCTTTTAGTCAACACATAAGGAAAGGGTGCACCGGTCCTGGAAATACTGCAATACCAGGTCAATGCGTGGAGTGGACAGAGCAAGCTCTATTTCCATCTCCCTGTTCTAAAAATCCATTTAATATATGGTCCCCAGATAGGGGACGTATCAGATATTAAACTGATAAGAACAGATACTACACTTGATCTTAGCCAAAAGGCCGAGAAGCGATAACCCGAACGGGCCGCGCGTTGCCCGAGCCTGCCCGATACTGCTGTTCAGCCCTTGCAGCGATTCAGCCTACTTCTAGGCAATTCCATGGGGCCCTGCAGGCTCACACACTCACAGCTACACGGGAGGTGAATAAAGGCCGGAGAGGAAGCCAGACAGGATTTGCTTCTTTTGCTTGCACCACAATGCAGTGCTGAAAGAGGAGGAATCTACATAAAAACGCCTTCCTGGCAACGCCCAAATGCCCTGCTGCCATGCAGATAAACACTGGCAGCGGCAGCAAGTGCATGCCCACAGCCACCCCTTGTTCCTTCACACCTTGTATCAGCTGTAATCCAGTCCAGTCCAGTGCTGCCTGCTGAGCAGCACTGACCAACACTGCCTGGGCCCAGGCTTTTATCTCTGAGGCCCCATTATGATGTCAGAAAGCTGGCTCTGGAATCCTGAGGGCTCCACTATGACACGTGCAAAGTTCCGTCTGAACTTTATATAAGACGGTGAGGCTCAGTCAGTCACTCAGTGTTGCCTGATAGGGCAACACTGCAACAGCCGGCCGCCAGGCTGTCTTTTTTTTGCACAGCTAGTTGCCTCCAGGAGGCCACAAGAGGGAGACAAGGGACTGCAAAATGGAAAATAGGCATCCACCAACTTTACAGACAACTTCTCCTTGCTCCTACAACCTCCATCCTTGCACAGTTTGTTATTCTTCTAGGTAACATAGTAACAAATCCAAATTGCTGCTCTCTTTGTAGGCAAGCAAGGCTTTGTTGCAACTGCAATTCTTACTTCTTCTTGAAATGTAGGGACGACAGTACATTCCATCACATCCATCTAGTGTACACAGGTAGGTCCATTGTGGCGGGCAGGCGAGCGGGCGGGCTGCTTTATTGGCTGTTTGCTGTTCCCCTACTCCACTCCACTATTTGACTGTTGTGCTGCATCAATCAATCAATCAATCAATCAATCAATCAATCAATCAATCAATCAGTGGCTGGCTCAGGTGCAGCTCTTTAACTTACCTAAAAGGGAGGGCGGAGAGAAGACAAGGAAGGTGAATGAGGTGTTCCAATGTGAAATGCCGGAAACACAGAAACACAGACGACACACAACAAGAGGTGGCAATCTATTCATTAATTGCATTTAATCAATGAGCTCATTATCACTCATGCATTGTCCAACAGGTGTTGAAATAATGGGATTAAAAGGGGAGATCCCTTCAGAAAGACAGAAACAATAGCAAAGACAAAAAACACTTTTGGAATCTGCTTTTAGTCAACACATAAGGAAAGGGTGCACCGGTCCTGGAAATACTGCAATACCAGGTCAATGCGTGGAGTGGACAGAGCAAGCTCTATTTCCATCTCCCTGTTCTAAAAATCCATTTAATATATGGTCCCCAGATAGGGGACGTATCAGATATTAAACTGATAAGAACAGATACTACACTTGATCTTAGCCAAAAGGCCGAGAAGCGATAACCCGAACGGGCCGCGCGTTGCCCGAGCCTGCCCGATACTGCTGTTCAGCCCTTGCAGCGATTCAGCCTACTTCTAGGCAATTCCATGGGGCCCTGCAGGCTCACACACTCACAGCTACACGGGAGGTGAATAAAGGCCGGAGAGGAAGCCAGACAGGATTTGCTTCTTTTGCTTGCACCACAATGCAGTGCTGAAAGAGGAGGAATCTACATAAAAACGCCTTCCTGGCAACGCCCAAATGCCCTGCTGCCATGCAGATAAACACTGGCAGCGGCAGCAAGTGCATGCCCACAGCCACCCCTTGTTCCTTCACACCTTGTATCAGCTGTAATCCAGTCCAGTCCAGTGCTGCCTGCTGAGCAGCACTGACCAACACTGCCTGGGCCCAGGCTTTTATCTCTGAGGCCCCATTATGATGTCAGAAAGCTGGCTCTGGAATCCTGAGGGCTCCACTATGACACGTGCAAAGTTCCGTCTGAACTTTATATAAGACGGTGAGGCTCAGTCAGTCACTCAGTGTTGCCTGAGAGGGCAACACTGCAACAGCCGGCCGCCAGGCTGTCTTTTTTTTGCACAGCTAGTTGCCTCCAGGAGGCCACAAGAGGGAGACAAGGGACTGCAAAATGGAAAATAGGCATCCACCAACTTTACAGACAACTTCTCCTTGCTCCTACAACCTCCATCCTTGCACAGTTTGTTATTCTTCTAGGTAACATAGTAACAAATCCAAATTGCTGCTCTCTTTGTAGGCAAGCAAGGCTTTGTTGCAACTGCAATTCTTACTTCTTCTTGAAATGTAGGGACGACAGTACATTCCATCACATCCATCTAGTGTACACAGGTAGGTCCATTGTGGCGGGCAGGCGAGCGGGCGGGCTGCTTTATTGGCTGTTTGCTGTTCCCCTACTCCACTCCACTATTTGACTGTTGTGCTGCATCAATCAATCAATCAATCAATCAATCAATCAATCAATCAATCAATCAATCAATCAGTGGCTGGCTCAGGTGCAGCTCTTTAACTTACCTAAAAGGGAGGGCGGAGAGAAGACAAGGAAGGTGAATGAGGTGTTCCAATGTGAAATGCCGGAAACACAGAAACACAGACGACACACAACAAGAGGTGGCAATCTATTCATTAATTGCATTTAATCAATGAGCACATTATCACTCATGCATTGTCCAACAGGTGTTGAAATAATGGGATTAAAAGGGGAGATCCCTTCAGAAAGACAGAAACAATAGCAAAGACAAAAAACACTTTTGGAATCTGCTTTTAGTCAACACATAAGGAAAGGGTGCACCGGTCCTGGAAATACTGCAATACCAGGTCAATGCGTGGAGTGGACAGAGCAAGCTCTATTTCCATCTCCCTGTTCTAAAAATCCATTTAATATATGGTCCCCAGATAGGGGACGTATCAGATATTAAACTGATAAGAACAGATACTACACTTGATCTTAGCCAAAAGGCCGAGAAGCGATAACCCGAACGGGCCGCGCGTTGCCCGAGCCTGCCCGATACTGCTGTTCAGCCCTTGCAGCGATTCAGCCTACTTCTAGGCAATTCCATGGGGCCCTGCAGGCTCACACACTCACAGCTACACGGGAGGTGAATAAAGGCCGGAGAGGAAGCCAGACAGGATTTGCTTCTTTTGCTTGCACCACAATGCAGTGCTGAAAGAGGAGGAATCTACATAAAAACGCCTTCCTGGCAACGCCCAAATGCCCTGCTGCCATGCAGATAAACACTGGCAGCGGCAGCAAGTGCATGCCCACAGCCACCCCTTGTTCCTTCACACCTTGTATCAGCTGTAATCCAGTCCAGTCCAGTGCTGCCTGCTGAGCAGCACTGACCAACACTGCCTGGGCCCAGGCTTTTATCTCTGAGGCCCCATTATGATGTCAGAAAGCTGGCTCTGGAATCCTGAGGGCTCCACTATGACACGTGCAAAGTTCCGTCTGAACTTTATATAAGACGGTGAGGCTCAGTCAGTCACTCAGTGTTGCCTGAGAGGGCAACACTGCAACAGCCGGCCGCCAGGCTGTCTTTTTTTTGCACAGCTAGTTGCCTCCAGGAGGCCACAAGAGGGAGACAAGGGACTGCAAAATGGAAAATAGGCATCCACCAACTTTACAGACAACTTCTCCTTGCTCCTACAACCTCCATCCTTGCACAGTTTGTTATTCTTCTAGGTAACATAGTAACAAATCCAAATTGCTGCTCTCTTTGTAGGCAAGCAAGGCTTTGTTGCAACTGCAATTCTTACTTCTTCTTGAAATGTAGGGACGACAGTACATTCCATCACATCCATCTAGTGTACACAGGTAGGTCCATTGTGGCGGGCAGGCGAGCGGGCGGGCTGCTTTATTGGCTGTTTGCTGTTCCCCTACTCCACTCCACTATTTGACTGTTGTGCTGCATCAATCAATCAATCAATCAATCAATTAATCAATCAATCAATCAATCAATCAATCAATCAGTGGCTGGCTCAGGTGCAGCTCTTTAACTTACCTAAAAGGGAGGGCGGAGAGAAGACAAGGAAGGTGAATGAGGTGTTCCAATGTGAAATGCCGGAAACACAGAAACACAGACGACACACAACAAGAGGTGGCAATCTATTCATTAATTGCATTTAATCAATGAGCTCATTATCACTCATGCATTGTCCAACAGGTGTTGAAATAATGGGATTAAAAGGGGAGATCCCTTCAGAAAGACAGAAACAATAGCAAAGACAAAAAACACTTTTGGAATCTGCTTTTAGTCAACACATAAGGAAAGGGTGCACCGGTCCTGGAAATACTGCAATACCAGGTCAATGCGTGGAGTGGACAGAGCAAGCTCTATTTCCATCTCCCTGTTCTAAAAATCCATTTAATATATGGTCCCCAGATAGGGGACGTATCAGATATTAAACTGATAAGAACAGATACTACACTTGATCTTAGCCAAAAGGCCGAGAAGCGATAACCCGAACGGGCCGCGCGTTGCCCGAGCCTGCCCGATACTGCTGTTCAGCCCTTGCAGCGATTCAGCCTACTTCTAGGCAATTCCATGGGGCCCTGCAGGCTCACACACTCACAGCTACACGGGAGGTGAATAAAGGCCGGAGAGGAAGCCAGACAGGATTTGCTTCTTTTGCTTGCACCACAATGCAGTGCTGAAAGAGGAGGAATCTACATAAAAACGCCTTCCTGGCAACGCCCAAATGCCCTGCTGCCATGCAGATAAACACTGGCAGCGGCAGCAAGTGCATGCCCACAGCCACCCCTTGTTCCTTCACACCTTGTATCAGCTGTAATCCAGTCCAGTCCAGTGCTGCCTGCTGAGCAGCACTGACCAACACTGCCTGGGCCCAGGCTTTTATCTCTGAGGCCCCATTATGATGTCAGAAAGCTGGCTCTGGAATCCTGAGGGCTCCACTATGACACGTGCAAAGTTCCGTCTGAACTTTATATAAGACGGTGAGGCTCAGTCAGTCACTCAGTGTTGCCTGAGAGGGCAACACTGCAACAGCCGGCCGCCAGGCTGTCTTTTTTTTGCACAGCTAGTTGCCTCCAGGAGGCCACAAGAGGGAGACAAGGGACTGCAAAATGGAAAATAGGCATCCACCAACTTTACAGACAACTTCTCCTTGCTCCTACAACCTCCATCCTTGCACAGTTTGTTATTCTTCTAGGTAACATAGTAACAAATCCAAATTGCTGCTCTCTTTGTAGGCAAGCAAGGCTTTGTTGCAACTGCAATTCTTACTTCTTCTTGAAATGTAGGGACGACAGTACATTCCATCACATCCATCTAGTGTACACAGGTAGGTCCATTGTGGCGGGCAGGCGAGCGGGCGGGCTGCTTTATTGGCTGTTTGCTGTTCCCCTACTCCACTCCACTATTTGACTGTTGTGCTGCATCAATCAATCAATCAATCAATCAATCAATCAATCAATCAATCAATCAATCAGTGGCTGGCTCAGGTGCAGCTCTTTAACTTACCTAAAAGGGAGGGCGGAGAGAAGACAAGGAAGGTGAATGAGGTGTTCCAATGTGAAATGCCGGAAACACAGAAACACAGACGACACACAACAAGAGGTGGCAATCTATTCATTAATTGCATTTAATCAATGAGCACATTATCACTCATGCATTGTCCAACAGGTGTTGAAATAATGGGATTAAAAGGGGAGATCCCTTCAGAAAGACAGAAACAATAGCAAAGACAAAAAACACTTTTGGAATCTGCTTTTAGTCAACACATAAGGAAAGGGTGCACCGGTCCTGGAAATACTGCAATACCAGGTCAATGCGTGGAGTGGACAGAGCAAGCTCTATTTCCATCTCCCTGTTCTAAAAATCCATTTAATATATGGTCCCCAGATAGGGGACGTATCAGATATTAAACTGATAAGAACAGATACTACACTTGATCTTAGCCAAAAGGCCGAGAAGCGATAACCCGAACGGGCCGCGCGTTGCCCGAGCCTGCCCGATACTGCTGTTCAGCCCTTGCAGCGATTCAGCCTACTTCTAGGCAATTCCATGGGGCCCTGCAGGCTCACACACTCACAGCTACACGGGAGGTGAATAAAGGCCGGAGAGGAAGCCAGACAGGATTTGCTTCTTTTGCTTGCACCACAATGCAGTGCTGAAAGAGGAGGAATCTACATAAAAACGCCTTCCTGGCAACGCCCAAATGCCCTGCTGCCATGCAGATAAACACTGGCAGCGGCAGCAAGTGCATGCCCACAGCCACCCCTTGTTCCTTCACACCTTGTATCAGCTGTAATCCAGTCCAGTCCAGTGCTGCCTGCTGAGCAGCACTGACCAACACTGCCTGGGCCCAGGCTTTTATCTCTGAGGCCCCATTATGATGTCAGAAAGCTGGCTCTGGAATCCTGAGGGCTCCACTATGACACGTGCAAAGTTCCGTCTGAACTTTATATAAGACGGTGAGGCTCAGTCAGTCACTCAGTGTTGCCTGATAGGGCAACACTGCAACAGCCGGCCGCCAGGCTGTCTTTTTTTTGCACAGCTAGTTGCCTCCAGGAGGCCACAAGAGGGAGACAAGGGACTGCAAAATGGAAAATAGGCATCCACCAACTTTACAGACAACTTCTCCTTGCTCCTACAACCTCCATCCTTGCACAGTTTGTTATTCTTCTAGGTAACATAGTAACAAATCCAAATTGCTGCTCTCTTTGTAGGCAAGCAAGGCTTTGTTGCAACTGCAATTCTTACTTCTTCTTGAAATGTAGGGACGACAGTACATTCCATCACATCCATCTAGTGTACACAGGTAGGTCCATTGTGGCGGGCAGGCGAGCGGGCGGGCTGCTTTATTGGCTGTTTGCTGTTCCCCTACTCCACTCCACTATTTGACTGTTGTGCTGCATCAATCAATCAATCAATCAATCAATCAGTGGCTGGCTCAGGTGCAGCTCTTTAACTTACCTAAAAGGGAGGGCGGAGAGAAGACAAGGAAGGTGAATGAGGTGTTCCAATGTGAAATGCCGGAAACACAGAAACACAGACGACACACAACAAGAGGTGGCAATCTATTCATTAATTGCATTTAATCAATGAGCTCATTATCACTCATGCATTGTCCAACAGGTGTTGAAATAATGGGATTAAAAGGGGAGATCCCTTCAGAAAGACAGAAACAATAGCAAAGACAAAAAACACTTTTGGAATCTGCTTTTAGTCAACACATAAGGAAAGGGTGCACCGGTCCTGGAAATACTGCAATACCAGGTCAATGCGTGGAGTGGACAGAGCAAGCTCTATTTCCATCTCCCTGTTCTAAAAATCCATTTAATATATGGTCCCCAGATAGGGGACGTATCAGATATTAAACTGATAAGAACAGATACTACACTTGATCTTAGCCAAAAGGCCGAGAAGCGATAACCCGAACGGGCCGCGCGTTGCCCGAGCCTGCCCGATACTGCTGTTCAGCCCTTGCAGCGATTCAGCCTACTTCTAGGCAATTCCATGGGGCCCTGCAGGCTCACACACTCACAGCTACACGGGAGGTGAATAAAGGCCGGAGAGGAAGCCAGACAGGATTTGCTTCTTTTGCTTGCACCACAATGCAGTGCTGAAAGAGGAGGAATCTACATAAAAACGCCTTCCTGGCAACGCCCAAATGCCCTGCTGCCATGCAGATAAACACTGGCAGCGGCAGCAAGTGCATGCCCACAGCCACCCCTTGTTCCTTCACACCTTGTATCAGCTGTAATCCAGTCCAGTCCAGTGCTGCCTGCTGAGCAGCACTGACCAACACTGCCTGGGCCCAGGCTTTTATCTCTGAGGCCCCATTATGATGTCAGAAAGCTGGCTCTGGAATCCTGAGGGCTCCACTATGACACGTGCAAAGTTCCGTCTGAACTTTATATAAGACGGTGAGGCTCAGTCAGTCACTCAGTGTTGCCTGAGAGGGCAACACTGCAACAGCCGGCCGCCAGGCTGTCTTTTTTTTGCACAGCTAGTTGCCTCCAGGAGGCCACAAGAGGGAGACAAGGGACTGCAAAATGGAAAATAGGCATCCACCAACTTTACAGACAACTTCTCCTTGCTCCTACAACCTCCATCCTTGCACAGTTTGTTATTCTTCTAGGTAACATAGTAACAAATCCAAATTGCTGCTCTCTTTGTAGGCAAGCAAGGCTTTGTTGCAACTGCAATTCTTACTTCTTCTTGAAATGTAGGGACGACAGTACATTCCATCACATCCATCTAGTGTACACAGGTAGGTCCATTGTGGCGGGCAGGCGAGCGGGCGGGCTGCTTTATTGGCTGTTTGCTGTTCCCCTACTCCACTCCACTATTTGACTGTTGTGCTGCATCAATCAATCAATCAATCAATCAATCAATCAATCAATCAATCAGTGGCTGGCTCAGGTGCAGCTCTTTAACTTACCTAAAAGGGAGGGCGGAGAGAAGACAAGGAAGGTGAATGAGGTGTTCCAATGTGAAATGCCGGAAACACAGAAACACAGACGACACACAACAAGAGGTGGCAATCTATTCATTAATTGCATTTAATCAATGAGCTCATTATCACTCATGCATTGTCCAACAGGTGTTGAAATAATGGGATTAAAAGGGGAGATCCCTTCAGAAAGACAGAAACAATAGCAAAGACAAAAAACACTTTTGGAATCTGCTTTTAGTCAACACATAAGGAAAGGGTGCACCGGTCCTGGAAATACTGCAATACCAGGTCAATGCGTGGAGTGGACAGAGCAAGCTCTATTTCCATCTCCCTGTTCTAAAAATCCATTTAATATATGGTCCCCAGATAGGGGACGTATCAGATATTAAACTGATAAGAACAGATACTACACTTGATCTTAGCCAAAAGGCCGAGAAGCGATAACCCGAACGGGCCGCGCGTTGCCCGAGCCTGCCCGATACTGCTGTTCAGCCCTTGCAGCGATTCAGCCTACTTCTAGGCAATTCCATGGGGCCCTGCAGGCTCACACACTCACAGCTACACGGGAGGTGAATAAAGGCCGGAGAGGAAGCCAGACAGGATTTGCTTCTTTTGCTTGCACCACAATGCAGTGCTGAAAGAGGAGGAATCTACATAAAAACGCCTTCCTGGCAACGCCCAAATGCCCTGCTGCCATGCAGATAAACACTGGCAGCGGCAGCAAGTGCATGCCCACAGCCACCCCTTGTTCCTTCACACCTTGTATCAGCTGTAATCCAGTCCAGTCCAGTGCTGCCTGCTGAGCAGCACTGACCAACACTGCCTGGGCCCAGGCTTTTATCTCTGAGGCCCCATTATGATGTCAGAAAGCTGGCTCTGGAATCCTGAGGGCTCCACTATGACACGTGCAAAGTTCCGTCTGAACTTTATATAAGACGGTGAGGCTCAGTCAGTCACTCAGTGTTGCCTGAGAGGGCAACACTGCAACAGCCGGCCGCCAGGCTGTCTTTTTTTTGCACAGCTAGTTGCCTCCAGGAGGCCACAAGAGGGAGACAAGGGACTGCAAAATGGAAAATAGGCATCCACCAACTTTACAGACAACTTCTCCTTGCTCCTACAACCTCCATCCTTGCACAGTTTGTTATTCTTCTAGGTAACATAGTAACAAATCCAAATTGCTGCTCTCTTTGTAGGCAAGCAAGGCTTTGTTGCAACTGCAATTCTTACTTCTTCTTGAAATGTAGGGACGACAGTACATTCCATCACATCCATCTAGTGTACACAGGTAGGTCCATTGTGGCGGGCAGGCGAGCGGGCGGGCTGCTTTATTGGCTGTTTGCTGTTCCCCTACTCCACTCCACTATTTGACTGTTGTGCTGCATCAATCAATCAATCAATCAATCAATCAATCAATCAATCAATCAATCAATCAATCAAGTGGCTGGCTCAGGTGTGGCTCAGGTGCAGCTCTTTAACTTACCTAAAAGGGAGGGCGGAGAGAAGACAAGGAAGGTGAATGAGGTGTTCCAATGTGAAATGCCGGAAACACAGAAACACAGACGATACACAACAAGAGGTGGCAATCTATTCATTAATTGCATTTAATCAATGAGCTCATTATCACTCATGCATTGTCCAACAGGTGTTGAAATAATGGGATTAAAAGGGGAGATCCCTTCAGAAAGACAGAAACAATAGCAAAGACAAAAAACACTTTTGGAATCTGCTTTTAGTCAACACATAAGGAAAGGGTGCACCGGTCCTGGAAATACTGCAATACCAGGTCAATGCGTGGAGTGGACAGAGCAAGCTCTATTTCCATCTCCCTGTTCTAAAAATCCATTTAATATATGGTCCCCAGATAGGGGACGTATCAGATATTAAACTGATAAGAACAGATACTACACTTGATCTTAGCCAAAAGGCCGAGAAGCGATAACCCGAACGGGCCGCGCGTTGCCCGAGCCTGCCCGATACTGCTGTTCAGCCCTTGCAGCGATTCAGCCTACTTCTAGGCAATTCCATGGGGCCCTGCAGGCTCACACACTCACAGCTACACGGGAGGTGAATAAAGGCCGGAGAGGAAGCCAGACAGGATTTGCTTCTTTTGCTTGCACCACAATGCAGTGCTGAAAGAGGAGGAATCTACATAAAAACGCCTTCCTGGCAACGCCCAAATGCCCTGCTGCCATGCAGATAAACACTGGCAGCGGCAGCAAGTGCATGCCCACAGCCACCCCTTGTTCCTTCACACCTTGTATCAGCTGTAATCCAGTCCAGTCCAGTGCTGCCTGCTGAGCAGCACTGACCAACACTGCCTGGGCCCAGGCTTTTATCTCTGAGGCCCCATTATGATGTCAGAAAGCTGGCTCTGGAATCCTGAGGGCTCCACTATGACACGTGCAAAGTTCCGTCTGAACTTTATATAAGACGGTGAGGCTCAGTCAGTCACTCAGTGTTGCCTGAGAGGGCAACACTGCAACAGCCGGCCGCCAGGCTGTCTTTTTTTTGCACAGCTAGTTGCCTCCAGGAGGCCACAAGAGGGAGACAAGGGACTGCAAAATGGAAAATAGGCATCCACCAACTTTACAGACAACTTCTCCTTGCTCCTACAACCTCCATCCTTGCACAGTTTGTTATTCTTCTAGGTAACATAGTAACAAATCCAAATTGCTGCTCTCTTTGTAGGCAAGCAAGGCTTTGTTGCAACTGCAATTCTTACTTCTTCTTGAAATGTAGGGACGACAGTACATTCCATCACATCCATCTAGTGTACACAGGTAGGTCCATTGTGGCGGGCAGGCGAGCGGGCGGGCTGCTTTATTGGCTGTTTGCTGTTCCCCTACTCCACTCCACTATTTGACTGTTGTGCTGCATCAATCAATCAATCAATCAATCAATCAATCAATCAATCAATCAATCAGTGGCTGGCTCAGGTGCAGCTCTTTAACTTACCTAAAAGGGAGGGCGGAGAGAAGACAAGGAAGGTGAATGAGGTGTTCCAATGTGAAATGCCGGAAACACAGAAACACAGACGACACACAACAAGAGGTGGCAATCTATTCATTAATTGCATTTAATCAATGAGCTCATTATCACTCATGCATTGTCCAACAGGTGTTGAAATAATGGGATTAAAAGGGGAGATCCCTTCAGAAAGACAGAAACAATAGCAAAGACAAAAAACACTTTTGGAATCTGCTTTTAGTCAACACATAAGGAAAGGGTGCACCGGTCCTGGAAATACTGCAATACCAGGTCAATGCGTGGAGTGGACAGAGCAAGCTCTATTTCCATCTCCCTGTTCTAAAAATCCATTTAATATATGGTCCCCAGATAGGGGACGTATCAGATATTAAACTGATAAGAACAGATACTACACTTGATCTTAGCCAAAAGGCCGAGAAGCGATAACCCGAACGGGCCGCGCGTTGCCCGAGCCTGCCCGATACTGCTGTTCAGCCCTTGCAGCGATTCAGCCTACTTCTAGGCAATTCCATGGGGCCCTGCAGGCTCACACACTCACAGCTACACGGGAGGTGAATAAAGGCCGGAGAGGAAGCCAGACAGGATTTGCTTCTTTTGCTTGCACCACAATGCAGTGCTGAAAGAGGAGGAATCTACATAAAAACGCCTTCCTGGCAACGCCCAAATGCCCTGCTGCCATGCAGATAAACACTGGCAGCGGCAGCAAGTGCATGCCCACAGCCACCCCTTGTTCCTTCACACCTTGTATCAGCTGTAATCCAGTCCAGTCCAGTGCTGCCTGCTGAGCAGCACTGACCAACACTGCCTGGGCCCAGGCTTTTATCTCTGAGGCCCCATTATGATGTCAGAAAGCTGGCTCTGGAATCCTGAGGGCTCCACTATGACACGTGCAAAGTTCCGTCTGAACTTTATATAAGACGGTGAGGCTCAGTCAGTCACTCAGTGTTGCCTGAGAGGGCAACACTGCAACAGCCGGCCGCCAGGCTGTCTTTTTTTTGCACAGCTAGTTGCCTCCAGGAGGCCACAAGAGGGAGACAAGGGACTGCAAAATGGAAAATAGGCATCCACCAACTTTACAGACAACTTCTCCTTGCTCCTACAACCTCCATCCTTGCACAGTTTGTTATTCTTCTAGGTAACATAGTAACAAATCCAAATTGCTGCTCTCTTTGTAGGCAAGCAAGGCTTTGTTGCAACTGCAATTCTTACTTCTTCTTGAAATGTAGGGACGACAGTACATTCCATCACATCCATCTAGTGTACACAGGTAGGTCCATTGTGGCGGGCAGGCGAGCGGGCGGGCTGCTTTATTGGCTGTTTGCTGTTCCCCTACTCCACTCCACTATTTGACTGTTGTGCTGCATCAATCAATCAATCAATCAATCAATCAATCAATCAATCAATCAATCAATCAATCAATCAATCAGTGGCTGGCTCAGGTGCAGCTCTTTAACTTACCTAAAAGGGAGGGCGGAGAGAAGACAAGGAAGGTGAATGAGGTGTTCCAATGTGAAATGCCGGAAACACAGAAACACAGACGACACACAACAAGAGGTGGCAATCTATTCATTAATTGCATTTAATCAATGAGCTCATTATCACTCATGCATTGTCCAACAGGTGTTGAAATAATGGGATTAAAAGGGGAGATCCCTTCAGAAAGACAGAAACAATAGCAAAGACAAAAAACACTTTTGGAATCTGCTTTTAGTCAACACATAAGGAAAGGGTGCACCGGTCCTGGAAATACTGCAATACCAGGTCAATGCGTGGAGTGGACAGAGCAAGCTCTATTTCCATCTCCCTGTTCTAAAAATCCATTTAATATATGGTCCCCAGATAGGGGACGTATCAGATATTAAACTGATAAGAACAGATACTACACTTGATCTTAGCCAAAAGGCCGAGAAGCGATAACCCGAACGGGCCGCGCGTTGCCCGAGCCTGCCCGATACTGCTGTTCAGCCCTTGCAGCGATTCAGCCTACTTCTAGGCAATTCCATGGGGCCCTGCAGGCTCACACACTCACAGCTACACGGGAGGTGAATAAAGGCCGGAGAGGAAGCCAGACAGGATTTGCTTCTTTTGCTTACACCACAATGCAGTGCTGAAAGAGGAGGAATCTACATAAAAACGCCTTCCTGGCAACGCCCAAATGCCCTGCTGCCATGCAGATAAACACTGGCAGCGGCAGCAAGTGCATGCCCACAGCCACCCCTTGTTCCTTCACACCTTGTATCAGCTGTAATCCAGTCCAGTCCAGTGCTGCCTGCTGAGCAGCACTGACCAACACTGCCTGGGCCCAGGCTTTTATCTCTGAGGCCCCATTATGATGTCAGAAAGCTGGCTCTGGAATCCTGAGGGCTCCACTATGACACGTGCAAAGTTCCGTCTGAACTTTATATAAGACGGTGAGGCTCAGTCAGTCACTCAGTGTTGCCTGAGAGGGCAACACTGCAACAGCCGGCCGCCAGGCTGTCTTTTTTTTGCACAGCTAGTTGCCTCCAGGAGGCCACAAGAGGGAGACAAGGGACTGCAAAATGGAAAATAGGCATCCACCAACTTTACAGACAACTTCTCCTTGCTCCTACAACCTCCATCCTTGCACAGTTTGTTATTCGTCTAGGTAACATAGTAACAAATCCAAATTGCTGCTCTCTTTGTAGGCAAGCAAGGCTTTGTTGCAACTGCAATTCTTACTTCTTCTTGAAATGTAGGGACGACAGTACATTCCATCACATCCATCTAGTGTACACAGGTAGGTCCATTGTGGCGGGCAGGCGAGCGGGCGGGCTGCTTTATTGGCTGTTTGCTGTTCCCCTACTCCACTCCACTATTTGACTGTTGTGCTGCATCAATCAATCAATCAATCAATCAATCAATCAGTGGCTGGCTCAGGTGCAGCTCTTTAACTTACCTAAAAGGGAGGGCGGAGAGAAGACAAGGAAGGTGAATGAGGTGTTCCAATGTGAAATGCCGGAAACACAGAAACACAGACGACACACAACAAGAGGTGGCAATCTATTCATTAATTGCATTTAATCAATGAGCTCATTATCACTCATGCATTGTCCAACAGGTGTTGAAATAATGGGATTAAAAGGGGAGATCCCTTCAGAAAGACAGAAACAATAGCAAAGACAAAAAACACTTTTGGAATCTGCTTTTAGTCAACACATAAGGAAAGGGTGCACCGGTCCTGGAAATACTGCAATACCAGGTCAATGCGTGGAGTGGACAGAGCAAGCTCTATTTCCATCTCCCTGTTCTAAAAATCCATTTAATATATGGTCCCCAGATAGGGGACGTATCAGATATTAAACTGATAAGAACAGATACTACACTTGATCTTAGCCAAAAGGCCGAGAAGCGATAACCCGAACGGGCCGCGCGTTGCCCGAGCCTGCCCGATACTGCTGTTCAGCCCTTGCAGCGATTCAGCCTACTTCTAGGCAATTCCATGGGGCCCTGCAGGCTCACACACTCACAGCTACACGGGAGGTGAATAAAGGCCGGAGAGGAAGCCAGACAGGATTTGCTTCTTTTGCTTGCACCACAATGCAGTGCTGAAAGAGGAGGAATCTACATAAAAACGCCTTCCTGGCAACGCCCAAATGCCCTGCTGCCATGCAGATAAACACTGGCAGCGGCAGCAAGTGCATGCCCACAGCCACCCCTTGTTCCTTCACACCTTGTATCAGCTGTAATCCAGTCCAGTCCAGTGCTGCCTGCTGAGCAACACTGACCAACACTGCCTGGGCCCAGGCTTTTATCTCTGAGGCCCCATTATGATGTCAGAAAGCTGGCTCTGGAATCCTGAGGGCTCCACTATGACACGTGCAAAGTTCCGTCTGAACTTTATATAAGACGGTGAGGCTCAGTCAGTCACTCAGTGTTGCCTGAGAGGGCAACACTGCAACAGCCGGCCGCCAGGCTGTCTTTTTTTTGCACAGCTAGTTGCCTCCAGGAGGCCACAAGAGGGAGACAAGGGACTGCAAAATGGAAAATAGGCATCCACCAACTTTACAGACAACTTCTCCTTGCTCCTACAACCTCCATCCTTGCACAGTTTGTTATTCTTCTAGGTAACATAGTAACAAATCCAAATTGCTGCTCTCTTTGTAGGCAAGCAAGGCTTTGTTGCAACTGCAATTCTTACTTCTTCTTGAAATGTAGGGACGACAGTACATTCCATCACATCCATCTAGTGTACACAGGTAGGTCCATTGTGGCGGGCAGGCGAGCGGGCGGGCTGCTTTATTGGCTGTTTGCTGTTCCCCTACTCCACTCCACTATTTGACTGTTGTGCTGCATCAATCAATCAATCAATCAATCAATCAATCAATCAATCAATCAATCAATCAATCAGTGGCTGGCTCAGGTGCAGCTCTTTAACTTACCTAAAAGGGAGGGCGGAGAGAAGACAAGGAAGGTGAATGAGGTGTTCCAATGTGAAATGCCGGAAACACAGAAACACAGACGACACACAACAAGAGGTGGCAATCTATTCATTAATTGCATTTAATCAATGAGCTCATTATCACTCATGCATTGTCCAACAGGTGTTGAAATAATGGGATTAAAAGGGGAGATCCCTTCAGAAAGACAGAAACAATAGCAAAGACAAAAAACACTTTTGGAATCTGCTTTTAGTCAACACATAAGGAAAGGGTGCACCGGTCCTGGAAATACTGCAATACCAGGTCAATGCGTGGAGTGGACAGAGCAAGCTCTATTTCCATCTCCCTGTTCTAAAAATCCATTTAATATATGGTCCCCAGATAGGGGACGTATCAGATATTAAACTGATAAGAACAGATACTACACTTGATCTTAGCCAAAAGGCCGAGAAGCGATAACCCGAACGGGCCGCGCGTTGCCCGAGCCTGCCCGATACTGCTGTTCAGCCCTTGCAGCGATTCAGCCTACTTCTAGGCAATTCCATGGGGCCCTGCAGGCTCACACACTCACAGCTACACGGGAGGTGAATAAAGGCCGGAGAGGAAGCCAGACAGGATTTGCTTCTTTTGCTTGCACCACAATGCAGTGCTGAAAGAGGAGGAATCTACATAAAAACGCCTTCCTGGCAACGCCCAAATGCCCTGCTGCCATGCAGATAAACACTGGCAGCGGCAGCAAGTGCATGCCCACAGCCACCCCTTGTTCCTTCACACCTTGTATCAGCTGTAATCCAGTCCAGTCCAGTGCTGCCTGCTGAGCAGCACTGACCAACACTGCCTGGGCCCAGGCTTTTATCTCTGAGGCCCCATTATGATGTCAGAAAGCTGGCTCTGGAATCCTGAGGGCTCCACTATGACACGTGCAAAGTTCCGTCTGAACTTTATATAAGACGGTGAGGCTCAGTCAGTCACTCAGTGTTGCCTGAGAGGGCAACACTGCAACAGCCGGCCGCCAGGCTGTCTTTTTTTTGCACAGCTAGTTGCCTCCAGGAGGCCACAAGAGGGAGACAAGGGACTGCAAAATGGAAAATAGGCATCCACCAACTTTACAGACAACTTCTCCTTGCTCCTACAACCTCCATCCTTGCACAGTTTGTTATTCTTCTAGGTAACATAGTAACAAATCCAAATTGCTGCTCTCTTTGTAGGCAAGCAAGGCTTTGTTGCAACTGCAATTCTTACTTCTTCTTGAAATGTAGGGACGACAGTACATTCCATCACATCCATCTAGTGTACACAGGTAGGTCCATTGTGGCGGGCAGGCGAGCGGGCGGGCTGCTTTATTGGCTGTTTGCTGTTCCCCTACTCCACTCCACTATTTGACTGTTGTGCTGCATCAATCAATCAATAAATCAATCAATCAATCAATCAATCAATCAATCAATCAATCAATCAATCAATCAGTGGCTGGCTCAGGTGCAGCTCTTTAACTTACCTAAAAGGGAGGGCGGAGAGAAGACAAGGAAGGTGAATGAGGTGTTCCAATGTGAAATGCCGGAAACACAGAAACACAGACGACACACAACAAGAGGTGGCAATCTATTCATTAATTGCATTTAATCAATGAGCTCATTATCACTCATGCATTGTCCAACAGGTGTTGAAATAATGGGATTAAAAGGGGAGATCCCTTCAGAAAGACAGAAACAATAGCAAAGACAAAAAACACTTTTGGAATCTGCTTTTAGTCAACACATAAGGAAAGGGTGCACCGGTCCTGGAAATACTGCAATACCAGGTCAATGCGTGGAGTGGACAGAGCAAGCTCTATTTCCATCTCCCTGTTCTAAAAATCCATTTAATATATGGTCCCCAGATAGGGGACGTATCAGATATTAAACTGATAAGAACAGATACTACACTTGATCTTAGCCAAAAGGCCGAGAAGCGATAACCCGAACGGGCCGCGCGTTGCCCGAGCCTGCCCGATACTGCTGTTCAGCCCTTGCAGCGATTCAGCCTACTTCTAGGCAATTCCATGGGGCCCTGCAGGCTCACACACTCACAGCTACACGGGAGGTGAATAAAGGCCGGAGAGGAAGCCAGACAGGATTTGCTTCTTTTGCTTGCACCACAATGCAGTGCTGAAAGAGGAGGAATCTACATAAAAACGCCTTCCTGGCAACGCCCAAATGCCCTGCTGCCATGCAGATAAACACTGGCAGCGGCAGCAAGTGCATGCCCACAGCCACCAATTGTTCCTTCACACCTTGTATCAGCTGTAATCCAGTCCAGTCCAGTGCTGCCTGCTGAGCAGCACTGACCAACACTGCCTGGGCCCAGGCTTTTATCTCTGAGGCCCCATTATGATGTCAGAAAGCTGGCTCTGGAATCCTGAGGGCTCCACTATGACACGTGCAAAGTTCCGTCTGAACTTTATATAAGACGGTGAGGCTCAGTCAGTCACTCAGTGTTGCCTGAGAGGGCAACACTGCAACAGCCGGCCGCCAGGCTGTCTTTTTTTTGCACAGCTAGTTGCCTCCAGGAGGCCACAAGAGGGAGACAAGGGACTGCAAAATGGAAAATAGGCATCCACCAACTTTACAGACAACTTCTCCTTGCTCCTACAACCTCCATCCTTGCACAGTTTGTTATTCTTCTAGGTAACATAGTAACAAATCCAAATTGCTGCTCTCTTTGTAGGCAAGCAAGGCTTTGTTGCAACTGCAATTCTTACTTCTTCTTGAAATGTAGGGACGACAGTACATTCCATCACATCCATCTAGTGTACACAGGTAGGTCCATTGTGGCGGGCAGGCGAGCGGGCGGGCTGCTTTATTGGCTGTTTGCTGTTCCCCTACTCCACTCCACTATTTGACTGTTGTGCTGCATCAAATCAATCAATCAATCAATCAATCAATCAATCAATCAATCAATCAATTAATCAATCAATCAATCAATCAATCAATCAATCAGTGGCTGGCTCAGGTGCAGCTCTTTAACTTACCTAAAAGGGAGGGCGGAGAGAAGACAAGGAAGGTGAATGAGGTGTTCCAATGTGAAATGCCGGAAACACAGAAACACAGACGACACACAACAAGAGGTGGCAATCTATTCATTAATTGCATTTAATCAATGAGCTCATTATCACTCATGCATTGTCCAACAGGTGTTGAAATAATGGGATTAAAAGGGGAGATCCCTTCAGAAAGACAGAAACAATAGCAAAGACAAAAAACACTTTTGGAATCTGCTTTTAGTCAACACATAAGGAAAGGGTGCACCGGTCCTGGAAATACTGCAATACCAGGTCAATGCGTGGAGTGGACAGAGCAAGCTCTATTTCCATCTCCCTGTTCTAAAAATCCATTTAATATATGGTCCCCAGATAGGGGACGTATCAGATATTAAACTGATAAGAACAGATACTACACTTGATCTTAGCCAAAAGGCCGAGAAGCGATAACCCGAACGGGCCGCGCGTTGCCCGAGCCTGCCCGATACTGCTGTTCAGCCCTTGCAGCGATTCAGCCTACTTCTAGGCAATTCCATGGGGCCCTGCAGGCTCACACACTCACAGCTACACGGGAGGTGAATAAAGGCCGGAGAGGAAGCCAGACAGGATTTGCTTCTTTTGCTTGCACCACAATGCAGTGCTGAAAGAGGAGGAATCTACATAAAAACGCCTTCCTGGCAACGCCCAAATGCCCTGCTGCCATGCAGATAAACACTGGCAGCGGCAGCAAGTGCATGCCCACAGCCACCCCTTGTTCCTTCACACCTTGTATCAGCTGTAATCCAGTCCATGCCAGTGCTGCCTGCTGAGCAGCACTGACCAACACTGCCTGGGCCCAGGCTTTTATCTCTGAGGCCCCATTATGATGTCAGAAAGCTGGCTCTGGAATCCTGAGGGCTCCACTATGACACGTGCAAAGTTCCGTCTGAACTTTATATAAGACGGTGAGGCTCAGTCAGTCACTCAGTGTTGCCTGAGAGGGCAACACTGCAACAGCCGGCCGCCAGGCTGTCTTTTTTTTTGCACAGCTAGTTGCCTCCAGGAGGCCACAAGAGGGAGACAAGGGACTGCAAAATGGAAAATAGGCATCCACCAACTTTACAGACAACTTCTCCTTGCTCCTACAACCTCCATCCTTGCACAGTTTGTTATTCTTCTAGGTAACATAGTAACAAATCCAAATTGCTGCTCTCTTTGTAGGCAAGCAAGGCTTTGTTGCAACTGCAATTCTTACTTCTTCTTGAAATGTAGGGACGACAGTACATTCCATCACATCCATCTAGTGTACACAGGTAGGTCCATTGTGGCGGGCAGGCGAGCGGGCGGGCTGCTTTATTGGCTGTTTGCTGTTCCCCTACTCCACTCCACTATTTGACTGTTGTGCTGCATCAATCAATCAATCAATCAATCAATCAATCAATCAATCAATCAATCAATCAATCAGTGGCTGGCTCAGGTGCAGCTCTTTAACTTACCTAAAAGGGAGGGCGGAGAGAAGACAAGGAAGGTGAATGAGGTGTTCCAATGTGAAATGCCGGAAACACAGAAACACAGACGACACACAACAAGAGGTGGCAATCTATTCATTAATTGCATTTAATCAATGAGCTCATTATCACTCATGCATTGTCCAACAGGTGTTGAAATAATGGGATTAAAAGGGGAGATCCCTTCAGAAAGACAGAAACAATAGCAAAGACAAAAAACACTTTTGGAATCTGCTTTTAGTCAACACATAAGGAAAGGGTGCACCGGTCCTGGAAATACTGCAATACCAGGTCAATGCGTGGAGTGGACAGAGCAAGCTCTATTTCCATCTCCCTGTTCTAAAAATCCATTTAATATATGGTCCCCAGATAGGGGACGTATCAGATATTAAACTGATAAGAACAGATACTACACTTGATCTTAGCCAAAAGGCCGAGAAGCGATAACCCGAACGGGCCGCGCGTTGCCCGAGCCTGCCCGATACTGCTGTTCAGCCCTTGCAGCGATTCAGCCTACTTCTAGGCAATTCCATGGGGCCCTGCAGGCTCACACACTCACAGCTACACGGGAGGTGAATAAAGGCCGGAGAGGAAGCCAGACAGGATTTGCTTCTTTTGCTTGCACCACAATGCAGTGCTGAAAGAGGAGGAATCTACATAAAAACGCCTTCCTGGCAACGCCCAAATGCCCTGCTGCCATGCAGATAAACACTGGCAGCGGCAGCAAGTGCATGCCCACAGCCACCCCTTGTTCCTTCACACCTTGTATCAGCTGTAATCCAGTCCAGTCCAGTGCTGCCTGCTGAGCAGCACTGACCAACACTGCCTGGGCCCAGGCTTTTATCTCTGAGGCCCCATTATGATGTCAGAAAGCTGGCTCTGGAATCCTGAGGGCTCCACTATGACACGTGCAAAGTTCCGTCTGAACTTTATATAAGACGGTGAGGCTCAGTCAGTCACTCAGTGTTGCCTGAGAGGGCAACACTGCAACAGCCGGCCGCCAGGCTGTCTTTTTTTTGCACAGCTAGTTGCCTCCAGGAGGCCACAAGTGGGAGACAAGGGACTGCAAAATGGAAAATAGGCATCCACCAACTTTACAGACAACTTCTCCTTGCTCCTACAACCTCCATCCTTGCACAGTTTGTTATTCTTCTAGGTAACATAGTAACAAATCCAAATTGCTGCTCTCTTTGTAGGCAAGCAAGGCTTTGTTGCAACTGCAATTCTTACTTCTTCTTGAAATGTAGGGACGACAGTACATTCCATCACATCCATCTAGTGTACACAGGTAGGTCCATTGTGGCGGGCAGGCGAGCGGGCGGGCTGCTTTATTGGCTGTTTGCTGTTCCCCTACTCCACTCCACTATTTGACTGTTGTGCTGCATCAATCAATCAATCAATCAATCAATCAATCAATCAATCAATCAATCAATCAATCAGTGGCTGGCTCAGGTGCAGCTCTTTAACTTACCTAAAAGGGAGGGCGGAGAGAAGACAAGGAAGGTGAATGAGGTGTTCCAATGTGAAATGCCGGAAACACAGAAACACAGACGACACACAACAAGAGGTGGCAATCTATTCATTAATTGCATTTAATCAATGAGCTCATTATCACTCATGCATTGTCCAACAGGTGTTGAAATAATGGGATTAAAAGGGGAGATCCCTTCAGAAAGACAGAAACAATAGCAAAGACAAAAAACACTTTTGGAATCTGCTTTTAGTCAACACATAAGGAAAGGGTGCACCGGTCCTGGAAATACTGCAATACCAGGTCAATGCGTGGAGTGGACAGAGCAAGCTCTATTTCCATCTCCCTGTTCTAAAAATCCATTTAATATATGGTCCCCAGATAGGGGACGTATCAGATATTAAACTGATAAGAACAGATACTACACTTGATCTTAGCCAAAAGGCCGAGAAGCGATAACCCGAACGGGCCGCGCGTTGCCCGAGCCTGCCCGATACTGCTGTTCAGCCCTTGCAGCGATTCAGCCTACTTCTAGGCAATTCCATGGGGCCCTGCAGGCTCACACACTCACAGCTACACGGGAGGTGAATAAAGGCCGGAGAGGAAGCCAGACAGGATTTGCTTCTTTTGCTTGCACCACAATGCAGTGCTGAAAGAGGAGGAATCTACATAAAAACGCCTTCCTGGCAACGCCCAAATGCCCTGCTGCCATGCAGATAAACACTGGCAGCGGCAGCAAGTGCATGCCCACAGCCACCCCTTGTTCCTTCACACCTTGTATCAGCTGTAATCCAGTCCAGTCCAGTGCTGCCTGCTGAGCAGCACTGACCAACACTGCCTGGGCCCAGGCTTTTATCTCTGAGGCCCCATTATGATGTCAGAAAGCTGGCTCTGGAATCCTGAGGGCTCCACTATGACACGTGCAAAGTTCCGTCTGAACTTTATATAAGACGGTGAGGCTCAGTCAGTCACTCAGTGTTGCCTGAGAGGGCAACACTGCAACAGCCGGCCGCCAGGCAGTCTTTTTTTTGCACAGCTAGTTGCCTCCAGGAGGCCACAAGAGGGAGACAAGGGACTGCAAAATGGAAAATAGGCATCCACCAACTTTACAGACAACTTCTCCTTGCTCCTACAACCTCCATCCTTGCACAGTTTGTTATTCTTCTAGGTAACATAGTAACAAATCCAAATTGCTGCTCTCTTTGTAGGCAAGCAAGGCTTTGTTGCAACTGCAATTCTTACTTCTTCTTGAAATGTAGGGACGACAGTACATTCCATCACATCCATCTAGTGTACACAGGTAGGTCCATTGTGGCGGGCAGGCGAGCGGGCGGGCTGCTTTATTGGCTGTTTGCTGTTCCCCTACTCCACTCCACTATTTGACTGTTGTGCTGCATCAATCAATCAATCAATCAATCAATCAATCAATCAATCAATCAATCAATCAATCAATCAGTGGCTGGCTCAGGTGCAGCTCTTTAACTTACCTAAAAGGGAGGGCGGAGAGAAGACAAGGAAGGTGAATGAGGTGTTCCAATGTGAAATGCCGGAAACACAGAAACACAGACGACACACAACAAGAGGTGGCAATCTATTCATTAATTGCATTTAATCAATGAGCTCATTATCACTCATGCATTGTCCAACAGGTGTTGAAATAATGGGATTAAAAGGGGAGATCCCTTCAGAAAGACAGAAACAATAGCAAAGACAAAAAACACTTTTGGAATCTGCTTTTAGTCAACACATAAGGAAAGGGTGCTCCGGTCCTGGAAATACTGCAATACCAGGTCAATGCGTGGAGTGGACAGAGCAAGCTCTATTTCCATCTCCCTGTTCTAAAAATCCATTTAATATATGGTCCCCAGATAGGGGACGTATCAGATATTAAACTGATAAGAACAGATACTACACTTGATCTTAGCCAAAAGGCCGAGAAGCGATAACCCGAACGGGCCGCGCGTTGCCCGAGCCTGCCCGATACTGCTGTTCAGCCCTTGCAGCGATTCAGCCTACTTCTAGGCAATTCCATGGGGCCCTGCAGGCTCACACACTCACAGCTACACGGGAGGTGAATAAAGGCCGGAGAGGAAGCCAGACAGGATTTGCTTCTTTTGCTTGCACCACAATGCAGTGCTGAAAGAGGAGGAATCTACATAAAAACGCCTTCCTGGCAACGCCCAAATGCCCTGCTGCCATGCAGATAAACACTGGCAGCGGCAGCAAGTGCATGCCCACAGCCACCCCTTGTTCCTTCACACCTTGTATCAGCTGTAATCCAGTCCAGTCCAGTGCTGCCTGCTGAGCAGCACTGACCAACACTGCCTGGGCCCAGGCTTTTATCTCTGAGGCCCCATTATGATGTCAGAAAGCTGGCTCTGGAATCCTGAGGGCTCCACTATGACACGTGCAAAGTTCCGTCTGAACTTTATATAAGACGGTGAGGCTCAGTCAGTCACTCAGTGTTGCCTGAGAGGGCAACACTGCAACAGCCGGCCGCCAGGCTGTCTTTTTTTTGCACAGCTAGTTGCCTCCAGGAGGCCACAAGAGGGAGACAAGGGACTGCAAAATGGAAAATAGGCATCCACCAACTTTACAGACAACTTCTCCTTGCTCCTACAACCTCCATCCTTGCACAGTTTGTTATTCTTCTAGGTAACATAGTAACAAATCCAAATTGCTGCTCTCTTTGTAGGCAAGCAAGGCTTTGTTGCAACTGCAATTCTTACTTCTTCTTGAAATGTAGGGACGACAGTACATTCCATCACATCCATCTAGTGTACACAGGTAGGTCCATTGTGGCGGGCAGGCGAGCGGGCGGGCTGCTTTATTGGCTGTTTGCTGTTCCCCTACTCCACTCCACTATTTGACTGTTGTGCTGCATCAATCAATCAATCAATCAATCAATCAATCAATCAATCAATCAGTGGCTGGCTCAGGTGCAGCTCTTTAACTTACCTAAAAGGGAGGGCGGAGAGAAGACAAGGAAGGTGAATGAGGTGTTCCAATGTGAAATGCCGGAAACACAGAAACACAGACGACACACAACAAGAGGTGGCAATCTATTCATTAATTGCATTTAATCAATGAGCTCATTATCACTCATGCATTGTCCAACAGGTGTTGAAATAATGGGATTAAAAGGGGAGATCCCTTCAGAAAGACAGAAACAATAGCAAAGACAAAAAACACTTTTGGAATCTGCTTTTAGTCAACACATAAGGAAAGGGTGCTCCGGTCCTGGAAATACTGCAATACCAGGTCAATGCGTGGAGTGGACAGAGCAAGCTCTATTTCCATCTCCCTGTTCTAAAAATCCATTTAATATATGGTCCCCAGATAGGGGACGTATCAGATATTAAACTGATAAGAACAGATACTACACTTGATCTTAGCCAAAAGGCCGAGAAGCGATAACCCGAACGGGCCGCGCGTTGCCCGAGCCTGCCCGATACTGCTGTTCAGCCCTTGCAGCGATTCAGCCTACTTCTAGGCAATTCCATGGGGCCCTGCAGGCTCACACACTCACAGCTACACGGGAGGTGAATAAAGGCCGGAGAGGAAGCCAGACAGGATTTGCTTCTTTTGCTTGCACCACAATGCAGTGCTGAAAGAGGAGGAATCTACATAAAAACGCCTTCCTGGCAACGCCCAAATGCCCTGCTGCCATGCAGATAAACACTGGCAGCGGCAGCAAGTGCATGCCCACAGCCACCCCTTGTTCCTTCACACCTTGTATGAGCTGTAATCCAGTCCAGTCCAGTGCTGCCTGCTGAGCAGCACTGACCAACACTGCCTGGGCCCAGGCTTTTATCTCTGAGGCCCCATTATGATGTCAGAAAGCTGGCTCTGGAATCCTGAGGGCTCCACTATGACACGTGCAAAGTTCCGTCTGAACTTTATATAAGACGGTGAGGCTCAGTCAGTCACTCAGTGTTGCCTGAGAGGGCAACACTGCAACAGCCGGCCGCCAGGCTGTCTTTTTTTTGCACAGCTAGTTGCCTCCAGGAGGCCACAAGAGGGAGACAAGGGACTGCAAAATGGAAAATAGGCATCCACCAACTTTACAGACAACTTCTCCTTGCTCCTACAACCTCCATCCTTGCACAGTTTGTTATTCTTCTAGGTAACATAGTAACAAATCCAAATTGCTGCTCTCTTTGTAGGCAAGCAAGGCTTTGTTGCAACTGCAATTCTTACTTCTTCTTGAAATGTAGGGACGACAGTACATTCCATCACATCCATCTAGTGTACACAGGTAGGTCCATTGTGGCGGGCAGGCGAGCGGGCGGGCTGCTTTATTGGCTGTTTGCTGTTCCCCTACTCCACTCCACTATTTGACTGTTGTGCTGCATCAATCAATCAATCAATCAATCAATCAATCAATCAGTGGCTGGCTCAGGTGCAGCTCTTTAACTTACCTAAAAGGGAGGGCGGAGAGAAGACAAGGAAGGTGAATGAGGTGTTCCAATGTGAAATGCCGGAAACACAGAAACACAGACGACACACAACAAGAGGTGGCAATCTATTCATTAATTGCATTTAATCAATTAGCTCATTATCACTCATGCATTGTCCAACAGGTGTTGAAATAATGGGATTAAAAGGGGAGATCCCTTCAGAAAGACAGAAACAATAGCAAAGACAAAAAACACTTTTGGAATCTGCTTTTAGTCAACACATAAGGAAAGGGTGCACCGGTCCTGGAAATACTGCAATACCAGGTCAATGCGTGGAGTGGACAGAGCAAGCTCTATTTCCATCTCCCTGTTCTAAAAATCCATTTAATATATGGTCCCCAGATAGGGGACGTATCAGATATTAAACTGATAAGAACAGATACTACACTTGATCTTAGCCAAAAGGCCGAGAAGCGATAACCCGAACGGGCCGCGCGTTGCCCGAGCCTGCCCGATACTGCTGTTCAGCCCTTGCAGCGATTCAGCCTACTTCTAGGCAATTCCATGGGGCCCTGCAGGCTCACACACTCACAGCTACACGGGAGGTGAATAAAGGCCGGAGAGGAAGCCAGACAGGATTTGCTTCTTTTGCTTGCACCACAATGCAGTGCTGAAAGAGGAGGAATCTACATAAAAACGCCTTCCTGGCAACGCCCAAATGCCCTGCTGCCATGCAGATAAACACTGGCAGCGGCAGCAAGTGCATGCCCACAGCCACCCCTTGTTCCTTCACACCTTGTATCAGCTGTAATCCAGTCCAGTCCAGTGCTGCCTGCTGAGCAGCACTGACCAACACTGCCTGGGCCCAGGCTTTTATCTCTGAGGCCCCATTATGATGTCAGAAAGCTGGCTCTGGAATCCTGAGGGCTCCACTATGACACGTGCAAAGTTCCGTCTGAACTTTATATAAGACGGTGAGGCTCAGTCAGTCACTCAGTGTTGCCTGAGAGGGCAACACTGCAACAGCCGGCCGCCAGGCTGTCTTTTTTTTGCACAGCTAGTTGCCTCCAGGAGGCCACAAGAGGGAGACAAGGGACTGCAAAATGGAAAATAGGCATCCACCAACTTTACAGACAACTTCTCCTTGCTCCTACAACCTCCATCCTTGCACAGTTTGTTATTCTTCTAGGTAACATAGTAACAAATCCAAATTGCTGCTCTCTTTGTAGGCAAGCAAGGCTTTGTTGCAACTGCAATTCTTACTTCTTCTTGAAATGTAGGGACGACAGTACATTCCATCACATCCATCTAGTGTACACAGGTAGGTCCATTGTGGCGGGCAGGCGAGCGGGCGGGCTGCTTTATTGGCTGTTTGCTGTTCCCCTACTCCACTCCACTATTTGACTGTTGTGCTGCATCAATCAATCAATCAATCAATCAATCAATCAATCAATCAATCAATCAATCAGTGGCTGGCTCAGGTGCAGCTCTTTAACTTACCTAAAAGGGAGGGCGGAGAGAAGACAAGGAAGGTGAATGAGGTGTTCCAATGTGAAATGCCGGAAACACAGAAACACAGACGACACACAACAAGAGGTGGCAATCTATTCATTAATTGCATTTAATCAATGAGCTCATTATCACTCATGCATTGTCCAACAGGTGTTGAAATAATGGGATTAAAAGGGGAGATCCCTTCAGAAAGACAGAAACAATAGCAAAGACAAAAAACACTTTTGGAATCTGCTTTTAGTCAACACATAAGGAAAGGGTGCACCGGTCCTGGAAATACTGCAATACCAGGTCAATGCGTGGAGTGGACAGAGCAAGCTCTATTTCCATCTCCCTGTTCTAAAAATCCATTTAATATATGGTCCCCAGATAGGGGACGTATCAGATATTAAACTGATAAGAACAGATACTACACTTGATCTTAGCCAAAAGGCCGAGAAGCGATAACCCGAACGGGCCGCGCGTTGCCCGAGCCTGCCCGATACTGCTGTTCAGCCCTTGCAGCGATTCAGCCTACTTCTAGGCAATTCCATGGGGCCCTGCAGGCTCACACACTCACAGCTACACGGGAGGTGAATAAAGGCCGGAGAGGAAGCCAGACAGGATTTGCTTCTTTTGCTTGCACCACAATGCAGTGCTGAAAGAGGAGGAATCTACATAAAAACGCCTTCCTGGCAACGCCCAAATGCCCTGCTGCCATGCAGATAAACACTGGCAGCGGCAGCAAGTGCATGCCCACAGCCACCCCTTGTTCCTTCACACCTTGTATCAGCTGTAATCCAGTCCAGTCCAGTGCTGCCTGCTGAGCAGCACTGACCAACACTGCCTGGGCCCAGGCTTTTATCTCTGAGGCCCGATTATGATGTCAGAAAGCTGGCTCTGGAATCCTGAGGGCTCCACTATGACACGTGCAAAGTTCCGTCTGAACTTTATATAAGACGGTGAGGCTCAGTCAGTCACTCAGTGTTGCCTGAGAGGGCAACACTGCAACAGCCGGCCGCCAGGCTGTCTTTTTTTTGCACAGCTAGTTGCCTCCAGGAGGCCACAAGAGGGAGACAAGGGACTGCAAAATGGAAAATAGGCATCCACCAACTTTACAGACAACTTCTCCTTGCTCCTACAACCTCCATCCTTGCACAGTTTGTTATTCTTCTAGGTAACATAGTAACAAATCCAAATTGCTGCTCTCTTTGTAGGCAAGCAAGGCTTTGTTGCAACTGCAATTCTTACTTCTTCTTGAAATGTAGGGACGACAGTACATTCCATCACATCCATCTAGTGTACACAGGTAGGTCCATTGTGGCGGGCAGGCGAGCGGGCGGGCTGCTTTATTGGCTGTTTGCTGTTCCCCTACTCCACTCCACTATTTGACTGTTGTGCTGCATCAATCAATCAATCAATCAATCAATCAATCAATCAATCAATCAATCAATCAATCAATCAGTGGCTGGCTCAGGTGCAGCTCTTTAACTTACCTAAAAGGGAGGGCGGAGAGAAGACAAGGAAGGTGAATGAGGTGTTCCAATGTGAAATGCCGGAAACACAGAAACACAGACGACACACAACAAGAGGTGGCAATCTATTCATTAATTGCATTTAATCAATGAGCTCATTATCACTCATGCATTGTCCAACAGGTGTTGAAATAATGGGATTAAAAGGGGAGATCCCTTCAGAAAGACAGAAACAATAGCAAAGACAAAAAACACTTTTGGAATCTGCTTTTAGTCAACACATAAGGAAAGGGTGCACCGGTCCTGGAAATACTGCAATACCAGGTCAATGCGTGGAGTGGACAGAGCAAGCTCTATTTCCATCTCCCTGTTCTAAAAATCCATTTAATATATGGTCCCCAGATAGGGGACGTATCAGATATTAAACTGATAAGAACAGATACTACACTTGATCTTAGCCAAAAGGCCGAGAAGCGATAACCCGAACGGGCCGCGCGTTGCCCGAGCCTGCCCGATACTGCTGTTCAGCCCTTGCAGCGATTCAGCCTACTTCTAGGCAATTCCATGGGGCCCTGCAGGCTCACACACTCACAGCTACACGGGAGGTGAATAAAGGCCGGAGAGGAAGCCAGACAGGATTTGCTTCTTTTGCTTGCACCACAATGCAGTGCTGAAAGAGGAGGAATCTACATAAAAACGCCTTCCTGGCAACGCCCAAATGCCCTGCTGCCATGCAGATAAACACTGGCAGCGGCAGCAAGTGCATGCCCACAGCCACCCCTTGTTCCTTCACACCTTGTATGAGCTGTAATCCAGTCCAGTCCAGTGCTGCCTGCTGAGCAGCACTGACCAACACTGCCTGGGCCCAGGCTTTTATCTCTGAGGCCCCATTATGATGTCAGAAAGCTGGCTCTGGAATCCTGAGGGCTCCACTATGACACGTGCAAAGTTCCGTCTGAACTTTATATAAGACGGTGAGGCTCAGTCAGTCACTCAGTGTTGCCTGAGAGGGCAACACTGCAACAGCCGGCCGCCAGGCTGTCTTTTTTTTGCACAGCTAGTTGCCTCCAGGAGGCCACAAGAGGGAGACAAGGGACTGCAAAATGGAAAATAGGCATCCACCAACTTTACAGACAACTTCTCCTTGCTCCTACAACCTCCATCCTTGCACAGTTTGTTATTCTTCTAGGTAACATAGTAACAAATCCAAATTGCTGCTCTCTTTGTAGGCAAGCAAGGCTTTGTTGCAACTGCAATTCTTACTTCTTCTTGAAATGTAGGGACGACAGTACATTCCATCACATCCATCTAGTGTACACAGGTAGGTCCATTGTGGCGGGCAGGCGAGCGGGCGGGCTGCTTTATTGGCTGTTTGCTGTTCCCCTACTCCACTCCACTATTTGACTGTTGTGCTGCATCAATCAATCAATCAATCAATCAATCAATCAATCAGTGGCTGGCTCAGGTGCAGCTCTTTAACTTACCTAAAAGGGAGGGCGGAGAGAAGACAAGGAAGGTGAATGAGGTGTTCCAATGTGAAATGCCGGAAACACAGAAACACAGACGACACACAACAAGAGGTGGCAATCTATTCATTAATTGCATTTAATCAATTAGCTCATTATCACTCATGCATTGTCCAACAGGTGTTGAAATAATGGGATTAAAAGGGGAGATCCCTTCAGAAAGACAGAAACAATAGCAAAGACAAAAAACACTTTTGGAATCTGCTTTTAGTCAACACATAAGGAAAGGGTGCACCGGTCCTGGAAATACTGCAATACCAGGTCAATGCGTGGAGTGGACAGAGCAAGCTCTATTTCCATCTCCCTGTTCTAAAAATCCATTTAATATATGGTCCCCAGATAGGGGACGTATCAGATATTAAACTGATAAGAACAGATACTACACTTGATCTTAGCCAAAAGGCCGAGAAGCGATAACCCGAACGGGCCGCGCGTTGCCCGAGCCTGCCCGATACTGCTGTTCAGCCCTTGCAGCGATTCAGCCTACTTCTAGGCAATTCCATGGGGCCCTGCAGGCTCACACACTCACAGCTACACGGGAGGTGAATAAAGGCCGGAGAGGAAGCCAGACAGGATTTGCTTCTTTTGCTTGCACCACAATGCAGTGCTGAAAGAGGAGGAATCTACATAAAAACGCCTTCCTGGCAACGCCCAAATGCCCTGCTGCCATGCAGATAAACACTGGCAGCGGCAGCAAGTGCATGCCCACAGCCACCCCTTGTTCCTTCACACCTTGTATCAGCTGTAATCCAGTCCAGTCCAGTGCTGCCTGCTGAGCAGCACTGACCAACACTGCCTGGGCCCAGGCTTTTATCTCTGAGGCCCCATTATGATGTCAGAAAGCTGGCTCTGGAATCCTGAGGGCTCCACTATGACACGTGCAAAGTTCCGTCTGAACTTTATATAAGACGGTGAGGCTCAGTCAGTCACTCAGTGTTGCCTGAGAGGGCAACACTGCAACAGCCGGCCGCCAGGCTGTCTTTTTTTTGCACAGCTAGTTGCCTCCAGGAGGCCACAAGAGGGAGACAAGGGACTGCAAAATGGAAAATAGGCATCCACCAACTTTACAGACAACTTCTCCTTGCTCCTACAACCTCCATCCTTGCACAGTTTGTTATTCTTCTAGGTAACATAGTAACAAATCCAAATTGCTGCTCTCTTTGTAGGCAAGCAAGGCTTTGTTGCAACTGCAATTCTTACTTCTTCTTGAAATGTAGGGACGACAGTACATTCCATCACATCCATCTAGTGTACACAGGTAGGTCCATTGTGGCGGGCAGGCGAGCGGGCGGGCTGCTTTATTGGCTGTTTGCTGTTCCCCTACTCCACTCCACTATTTGACTGTTGTGCTGCATCAATCAATCAATCAATCAATCAATCAATCAATCAATCAATCAATCAATCAATCAGTGGCTGGCTCAGGTGCAGCTCTTTAACTTACCTAAAAGGGAGGGCGGAGAGAAGACAAGGAAGGTGAATGAGGTGTTCCAATGTGAAATGCCGGAAACACAGAAACACAGACGACACACAACAAGAGGTGGCAATCTATTCATTAATTGCATTTAATCAATGAGCTCATTATCACTCATGCATTGTCCAACAGGTGTTGAAATAATGGGATTAAAAGGGGAGATCCCTTCAGAAAGACAGAAACAATAGCAAAGACAAAAAACACTTTTGGAATCTGCTTTTAGTCAACACATAAGGAAAGGGTGCACCGGTCCTGGAAATACTGCAATACCAGGTCAATGCGTGGAGTGGACAGAGCAAGCTCTATTTCCATCTCCCTGTTCTAAAAATCCATTTAATATATGGTCCCCAGATAGGGGACGTATCAGATATTAAACTGATAAGAACAGATACTACACTTGATCTTAGCCAAAAGGCCGAGAAGCGATAACCCGAACGGGCCGCGCGTTGCCCGAGCCTGCCCGATACTGCTGTTCAGCCCTTGCAGCGATTCAGCCTACTTCTAGGCAATTCCATGGGGCCCTGCAGGCTCACACACTCACAGCTACACGGGAGGTGAATAAAGGCCGGAGAGGAAGCCAGACAGGATTTGCTTCTTTTGCTTGCACCACAATGCAGTGCTGAAAGAGGAGGAATCTACATAAAAACGCCTTCCTGGCAACGCCCAAATGCCCTGCTGCCATGCAGATAAACACTGGCAGCGGCAGCAAGTGCATGCCCACAGCCACCCCTTGTTCCTTCACACCTTGTATCAGCTGTAATCCAGTCCAGTCCAGTGCTGCCTGCTGAGCAGCACTGACCAACACTGCCTGGGCCCAGGCTTTTATCTCTGAGGCCCGATTATGATGTCAGAAAGCTGGCTCTGGAATCCTGAGGGCTCCACTATGACACGTGCAAAGTTCCGTCTGAACTTTATATAAGACGGTGAGGCTCAGTCAGTCACTCAGTGTTGCCTGAGAGGGCAACACTGCAACAGCCGGCCGCCAGGCTGTCTTTTTTTTGCACAGCTAGTTGCCTCCAGGAGGCCACAAGAGGGAGACAAGGGACTGCAAAATGGAAAATAGGCATCCACCAACTTTACAGACAACTTCTCCTTGCTCCTACAACCTCCATCCTTGCACAGTTTGTTATTCTTCTAGGTAACATAGTAACAAATCCAAATTGCTGCTCTCTTTGTAGGCAAGCAAGGCTTTGTTGCAACTGCAATTCTTACTTCTTCTTGAAATGTAGGGACGACAGTACATTCCATCACATCCATCTAGTGTACACAGGTAGGTCCATTGTGGCGGGCAGGCGAGCGGGCGGGCTGCTTTATTGGCTGTTTGCTGTTCCCCTACTCCACTCCACTATTTGACTGTTGTGCTGCATCAATCAATCAATCAATCAATCAATCAATCAATCAATCAATCAATTAATCAATCAATCAATCAATCAATCAGTGGCTGGCTCAGGTGCAGCTCTTTAACTTACCTAAAAGGGAGGGCGGAGAGAAGACAAGGAAGGTGAATGAGGTGTTCCAATGTGAAATGCCGGAAACAGAGAAACACAGACGACACACAACAAGAGGTGGCAATCTATTCATTAATTGCATTTAATCAATGAGCTCATTATCACTCATGCATTGTCCAACAGGTGTTGAAATAATGGGATTAAAAGGGGAGATCCCTTCAGAAAGACAGAAACAATAGCAAAGACAAAAAACACTTTTGGAATCTGCTTTTAGTCAACACATAAGGAAAGGGTGCACCGGTCCTGGAAATACTGCAATACCAGGTCAATGCGTGGAGTGGACAGAGCAAGCTCTATTTCCATCTCCCTGTTCTAAAAATCCATTTAATATATGGTCCCCAGATAGGGGACGTATCAGATATTAAACTGATAAGAACAGATACTACACTTGATCTTAGCCAAAAGGCCGAGAAGCGATAACCCGAACGGGCCGCGCGTTGCCCGAGCCTGCCCGATACTGCTGTTCAGCCCTTGCAGCGATTCAGCCTACTTCTAGGCAATTCCATGGGGCCCTGCAGGCTCACACACTCACAGCTACACGGGAGGTGAATAAAGGCCGGAGAGGAAGCCAGACAGGATTTGCTTCTTTTGCTTGCACCACAATGCAGTGCTGAAAGAGGAGGAATCTACATAAAAACGCCTTCCTGGCAACGCCCAAATGCCCTGCTGCCATGCAGATAAACACTGGCAGCGGCAGCAAGTGCATGCCCACAGCCACCCCTTGTTCCTTCACACCTTGTATCAGCTGTAATCCAGTCCAGTCCAGTGCTGCCTGCTGAGCAGCACTGACCAACACTGCCTGGGCCCAGGCTTTTATCTCTGAGGCCCCATTATGATGTCAGAAAGCTGGCTCTGGAATCCTGAGGGCTCCACTATGACACGTGCAAAGTTCCGTCTGAACTTTATATAAGACGGTGAGGCTCAGTCAGTCACTCAGTGTTGCCTGAGAGGGCAACACTGCAACAGCCGGCCGCCAGGCTGTCTTTTTTTTGCACAGCTAGTTGCCTCCAGGAGGCCACAAGAGGGAGACAAGGGACTGCAAAATGGAAAATAGGCATCCACCAACTTTACAGACAACTTCTCCTTGCTCCTACAACCTCCATCCTTGCACAGTTTGTTATTCTTCTAGGTAACATAGTAACAAATCCAAATTGCTGCTCTCTTTGTAGGCAAGCAAGGCTTTGTTGCAACTGCAATTCTTACTTCTTCTTGAAATGTAGGGACGACAGTACATTCCATCACATCCATCTAGTGTACACAGGTAGGTCCATTGTGGCGGGCAGGCGAGCGGGCGGGCTGCTTTATTGGCTGTTTGCTGTTCCCCTACTCCACTCCACTATTTGACTGTTGTGCTGCATCAATCAATCAATCAATCAATCAATCAATCAATCAATCAATCAATCAATCAATCAATCAGTGGCTGGCTCAGGTGCAGCTCTTTAACTTACCTAAAAGGGAGGGCGGAGAGAAGACAAGGAAGGTGAATGAGGTGTTCCAATGTGAAATGCCGGAAACACAGAAACACAGACGACACACAACAAGAGGTGGCAATCTATTCATTAATTGCATTTAATCAATGAGCTCATTATCACTCATGCATTGTCCAACAGGTGTTGAAATAATGGGATTAAAAGGGGAGATCCCTTCAGAAAGACAGAAACAATAGCAAAGACAAAAAACACTTTTGGAATCTGCTTTTAGTCAACACATAAGGAAAGGGTGCACCGGTCCTGGAAATACTGCAATACCAGGTCAATGCGTGGAGTGGACAGAGCAAGCTCTATTTCCATCTCCCTGTTCTAAAAATCCATTTAATATATGGTCCCCAGATAGGGGACGTATCAGATATTAAACTGATAAGAACAGATACTACACTTGATCTTAGCCAAAAGGCCGAGAAGCGATAACCCGAACGGGCCGCGCGTTGCCCGAGCCTGCCCGATACTGCTGTTCAGCCCTTGCAGCGATTCAGCCTACTTCTAGGCAATTCCATGGGGCCCTGCAGGCTCACACACTCACAGCTACACGGGAGGTGAATAAAGGCCGGAGAGGAAGCCAGACAGGATTTGCTTCTTTTGCTTGCACCACAATGCAGTGCTGAAAGAGGAGGAATCTACATAAAAACGCCTTCCTGGCAACGCCCAAATGCCCTGCTGCCATGCAGATAAACACTGGCAGCGGCAGCAAGTGCATGCCCACAGCCACCCCTTGTTCCTTCACACCTTGTATCAGCTGTAATCCAGTCCAGTCCAGTGCTGCCTGCTGAGCAGCACTGACCAACACTGCCTGGGCCCAGGCTTTTATCTCTGAGGCCCCATTATGATGTCAGAAAGCTGGCTCTGGAATCCTGAGGGCTCCACTATGACACGTGCAAAGTTCCGTCTGAACTTTATATAAGACGGTGAGGCTCAGTCAGTCACTCAGTGTTGCCTGAGAGGGCAACACTGCAACAGCCGGCCGCCAGGCTGTCTTTTTTTTGCACAGCTAGTTGCCTCCAGGAGGCCACAAGAGGGAGACAAGGGACTGCAAAATGGAAAATAGGCATCCACCAACTTTACAGACAACTTCTCCTTGCTCCTACAACCTCCATCCTTGCACAGTTTGTTATTCTTCTAGGTAACATAGTAACAAATCCAAATTGCTGCTCTCTTTGTAGGCAAGCAAGGCTTTGTTGCAACTGCAATTCTTACTTCTTCTTGAAATGTAGGGACGACAGTACATTCCATCACATCCATCTAGTGTACACAGGTAGGTCCATTGTGGCGGGCAGGCGAGCGGGCGGGCTGCTTTATTGGCTGTTTGCTGTTCCCCTACTCCACTCCACTATTTGACTGTTGTGCTGCATCAATCAATCAATCAATCAATCAATCAATCAATCAATCAATCAATCAATTAATCAATCAATCAATCAATCAGTGGCTGGCTCAGGTGCAGCTCTTTAACTTACCTAAAAGGGAGGGCGGAGAGAAGACAAGGAAGGTGAATGAGGTGTTCCAATGTGAAATGCCGGAAACACAGAAACACAGACGACACACAACAAGAGGTGGCAATCTATTCATTAATTGCATTTAATCAATGAGCTCATTATCACTCATGCATTGTCCAACAGGTGTTGAAATAATGGGATTAAAAGGGGAGATCCCTTCAGAAAGACAGAAACAATAGCAAAGACAAAAAACACTTTTGGAATCTGCTTTTAGTCAACACATAAGGAAAGGGTGCACCGGTCCTGGAAATACTGCAATACCAGGTCAATGCGTGGAGTGGACAGAGCAAGCTCTATTTCCATCTCCCTGTTCTAAAAATCCATTTAATATATGGTCCCCAGATAGGGGACGTATCAGATATTAAACTGATAAGAACAGATACTACACTTGATCTTAGCCAAAAGGCCGAGAAGCGATAACCCGAACGGGCCGCGCGTTGCCCGAGCCTGCCCGATACTGCTGTTCAGCCCTTGCAGCGATTCAGCCTACTTCTAGGCAATTCCATGGGGCCCTGCAGGCTCACACACTCACAGCTACACGGGAGGTGAATAAAGGCCGGAGAGGAAGCCAGACAGGATTTGCTTCTTTTGCTTGCACCACAATGCAGTGCTGAAAGAGGAGGAATCTACATAAAAACGCCTTCCTGGCAACGCCCAAATGCCCTGCTGCCATGCAGATAAACACTGGCAGCGGCAGCAAGTGCATGCCCACAGCCACCCCTTGTTCCTTCACACCTTGTATCAGCTGTAATCCAGTCCAGTCCAGTGCTGCCTGCTGAGCAGCACTGACCAACACTGCCTGGGCCTAGGCTTTTATCTCTGAGGCCCCATTATGATGTCAGAAAGCTGGCTCTGGAATCCTGAGGGCTCCACTATGACACGTGCAAAGTTCCGTCTGAACTTTATATAAGACGGTGAGGCTCAGTCAGTCACTCAGTGTTGCCTGAGAGGGCAACACTGCAACAGCCGGCCGCCAGGCTGTCTTTTTTTTGCACAGCTAGTTGCCTCCAGGAGGCCACAAGAGGGAGACAAGGGACTGCAAAATGGAAAATAGGCATCCACCAACTTTACAGACAACTTCTCCTTGCTCCTACAACCTCCATCCTTGCACAGTTTGTTATTCTTCTAGGTAACATAGTAACAAATCCAAATTGCTGCTCTCTTTGTAGGCAAGCAAGGCTTTGTTGCAACTGCAATTCTTACTTCTTCTTGAAATGTAGGGACGACAGTACATTCCATCACATCCATCTAGTGTACACAGGTAGGTCCATTGTGGCGGGCGGGCTGCTTTATTGGCTGTTTGCTGTTCCCCTACTCCACTCCACTATTTGACTGTTGTGCTGCATCAATCAATCAATCAATCAATCAATCAATCAATCAATCAATCAATCAATCAATCAATCAATGGCTGGCTCAGGTGCAGCTCTTTAACTTACCTAAAAGGGAGGGCGGAGAGAAGACAAGGAAGGTGAATGAGGTGTTCCAATGTGAAATGCCGGAAACACAGAAACACAGACGACACACAACAAGAGGTGGCAATCTATTCATTAATTGCATTTAATCAATGAGCTCATTATCACTCATGCATTGTCCAACAGGTGTTGAAATAATGGGATTAAAAGGGGAGATCCCTTCAGAAAGACAGAAACAATAGCAAAGACAAAAAACACTTTTGGAATCTGCTTTTAGTCAACACATAAGGAAAGGGTGCACCGGTCCTGGAAATACTGCAATACCAGGTCAATGCGTGGAGTGGACAGAGCAAGCTCTATTTCCATCTCCCTGTTCTAAAAATCCATTTAATATATGGTCCCCAGATAGGGGACGTATCAGATATTAAACTGATAAGAACAGATACTACACTTGATCTTAGCCAAAAGGCCGAGAAGCGATAACCCGAACGGGCCGCGCGTTGCCCGAGCCTGCCCGATACTGCTGTTCAGCCCTTGCAGCGATTCAGCCTACTTCTAGGCAATTCCATGGGGCCCTGCAGGCTCACACACTCACAGCTACACGGGAGGTGAATAAAGGCCGGAGAGGAAGCCAGACAGGATTTGCTTCTTTTGCTTGCACCACAATGCAGTGCTGAAAGAGGAGGAATCTACATAAAAACGCCTTCCTGGCAACGCCCAAATGCCCTGCTGCCATGCAGATAAACACTGGCAGCGGCAGCAAGTGCATGCCCACAGCCACCCCTTGTTCCTTCACACCTTGTATGAGCTGTAATCCAGTCCAGTCCAGTGCTGCCTGCTGAGCAGCACTGACCAACACTGCCTGGGCCCAGGCTTTTATCTCTGAGGCCCCATTATGATGTCAGAAAGCTGGCTCTGGAATCCTGAGGGCTCCACTATGACACGTGCAAAGTTCCGTCTGAACTTTATATAAGACGGTGAGGCTCAGTCAGTCACTCAGTGTTGCCTGAGAGGGCAACACTGCAACAGCCGGCCGCCAGGCTGTCTTTTTTTTGCACAGCTAGTTGCCTCCAGGAGGCCACAAGAGGGAGACAAGGGACTGCAAAATGGAAAATAGGCATCCACCAACTTTACAGACAACTTCTCCTTGCTCCTACAACCTCCATCCTTGCACAGTTTGTTATTCTTCTAGGTAACATAGTAACAAATCCAAATTGCTGCTCTCTTTGTAGGCAAGCAAGGCTTTGTTGCAACTGCAATTCTTACTTCTTCTTGAAATGTAGGGACGACAGTACATTCCATCACATCCATCTAGTGTACACAGGTAGGTCCATTGTGGCGGGCAGGCGAGCGGGCGGGCTGCTTTATTGGCTGTTTGCTGTTCCCCTACTCCACTCCACTATTTGACTGTTGTGCTGCATCAATCAATCAATCAATCAATCAATCAATCAATCAATCAATCAATCAGTGGCTGGCTCAGGTGCAGCTCTTTAACTTACCTAAAAGGGAGGGCGGAGAGAAGACAAGGAAGGTGAATGAGGTGTTCCAATGTGAAATGCCGGAAACACAGAAACACAGACGACACACAACAAGAGGTGGCAATCTATTCATTAATTGCATTTAATCAATGAGCTCATTATCACTCATGCATTGTCCAACAGGTGTTGAAATAATGGGATTAAAAGGGGAGATCCCTTCAGAAAGACAGAAACAATAGCAAAGACAAAAAACACTTTTGGAATCTGCTTTTAGTCAACACATAAGGAAAGGGTGCACCGGTCCTGGAAATACTGCAATACCAGGTCAATGCGTGGAGTGGACAGAGCAAGCTCTATTTCCATCTCCCTGTTCTAAAAATCCATTTAATATATGGTCCCCAGATAGGGGACGTATCAGATATTAAACTGATAAGAACAGATACTACACTTGATCTTAGCCAAAAGGCCGAGAAGCGATAACCCGAACGGGCCGCGCGTTGCCCGAGCCTGCCCGATACTGCTGTTCAGCCCTTGCAGCGATTCAGCCTACTTCTAGGCAATTCCATGGGGCCCTGCAGGCTCACACACTCACAGCTACACGGGAGGTGAATAAAGGCCGGAGAGGAAGCCAGACAGGATTTGCTTCTTTTGCTTGCACCACAATGCAGTGCTGAAAGAGGAGGAATCTACATAAAAACGCCTTCCTGGCAACGCCCAAATGCCCTGCTGCCATGCAGATAAACACTGGCAGCGGCAGCAAGTGCATGCCCACAGCCACCCCTTGTTCCTTCACACCTTGTATCAGCTGTAATCCAGTCCAGTCCAGTGCTGCCTGCTGAGCAGCACTGACCAACACTGCCTGGGCCCAGGCTTTTATCTCTGAGGCCCCATTATGATGTCAGAAAGCTGGCTCTGGAATCCTGAGGGCTCCACTATGACACGTGCAAAGTTCCGTCTGAACTTTATATAAGACGGTGAGGCTCAGTCAGTCACTCAGTGTTGCCTGAGAGGGCAACACTGCAACAGCCGGCCGCCAGGCTGTCTTTTTTTTGCACAGCTAGTTGCCTCCAGGAGGCCACAAGAGGGAGACAAGGGACTGCAAAATGGAAAATAGGCATCCACCAACTTTACAGACAACTTCTCCTTGCTCCTACAACCTCCATCCTTGCACAGTTTGTTATTCTTCTAGGTAACATAGTAACAAATCCAAATTGCTGCTCTCTTTGTAGGCAAGCAAGGCTTTGTTGCAACTGCAATTCTTACTTCTTCTTGAAATGTAGGGACGACAGTACATTCCATCACATCCATCTAGTGTACACAGGTAGGTCCATTGTGGCGGGCAGGCGAGCGGGCGGGCTGCTTTATTGGCTGTTTGCTGTTCCCCTACTCCACTCCACTATTTGACTGTTGTGCTGCATCAATCAATCAATCAATCAATCAATCAATCAATCAATCAATCAATCAATCAATCAATCAGTGGCTGGCTCAGGTGCAGCTCTTTAACTTACCTAAAAGGGAGGGCGGAGAGAAGACAAGGAAGGTGAATGAGGTGTTCCAATGTGAAATGCCGGAAACACAGAAACACAGACGACACACAACAAGAGGTGGCAATCTATTCATTAATTGCATTTAATCAATGAGCTCATTATCACTCATGCATTGTCCAACAGGTGTTGAAATAATGGGATTAAAAGGGGAGATCCCTTCAGAAAGACAGAAACAATAGCAAAGACAAAAAACACTTTTGGAATCTGCTTTTAGTCAACACATAAGGAAAGGGTGCACCGGTCCTGGAAATACTGCAATACCAGGTCAATGCGTGGAGTGGACAGAGCAAGCTCTATTTCCATCTCCCTGTTCTAAAAATCCATTTAATATATGGTCCCCAGATAGGGGACGTATTAGATATTAAACTGATAAGAACAGATACTACACTTGATCTTAGCCAAAAGGCCGAGAAGCGATAACCCGAACGGGCCGCGCGTTGCCCGAGCCTGCCCGATACTGCTGTTCAGCCCTTGCAGCGATTCAGCCTACTTCTAGGCAATTCCATGGGGCCCTGCAGGCTCACACACTCACAGCTACACGGGAGGTGAATAAAGGCCGGAGAGGAAGCCAGACAGGATTTGCTTCTTTTGCTTGCACCACAATGCAGTGCTGAAAGAGGAGGAATCTACATAAAAACGCCTTCCTGGCAACGCCCAAATGCCCTGCTGCCATGCAGATAAACACTGGCAGCGGCAGCAAGTGCATGCCCACAGCCACCCCTTGTTCCTTCACACCTTGTATCAGCTGTAATCCAGTCCAGTCCAGTGCTGCCTGCTGAGCAGCACTGACCAACACTGCCTGGGCCCAGGCTTTTATCTCTGAGGCCCCATTATGATGTCAGAAAGCTGGCTCTGGAATCCTGAGGGCTCCACTATGACACGTGCAAAGTTCCGTCTGAACTTTATATAAGACGGTGAGGCTCAGTCAGTCACTCAGTGTTGCCTGAGAGGGCAACACTGCAACAGCCGGCCGCCAGGCTGTCTTTTTTTTGCACAGCTAGTTGCCTCCAGGAGGCCACAAGAGGGAGACAAGGGACTGCAAAATGGAAAATAGGCATCCACCAACTTTACAGACAACTTCTCCTTGCTCCTACAACCTCCATCCTTGCACAGTTTGTTATTCTTCTAGGTAACATAGTAACAAATCCAAATTGCTGCTCTCTTTGTAGGCAAGCAAGGCTTTGTTGCAACTGCAATTCTTACTTCTTCTTGAAATGTAGGGACGACAGTACATTCCATCACATCCATCTAGTGTACACAGGTAGGTCCATTGTGGCGGGCAGGCGAGCGGGCGGGCTGCTTTATTGGCTGTTTGCTGTTCCCCTACTCCACTCCACTATTTGACTGTTGTGCTGCATCAATCAATCAATCAATCAATCAATCAATCAATCAATCAATCAATTAATCAATCAATCAATCAATCAATCAGTGGCTGGCTCAGGTGCAGCTCTTTAACTTACCTAAAAGGGAGGGCGGAGAGAAGACAAGGAAGGTGAATGAGGTGTTCCAATGTGAAATGCCGGAAACAGAGAAACACAGACGACACACAACAAGAGGTGGCAATCTATTCATTAATTGCATTTAATCAATGAGCTCATTATCACTCATGCATTGTCCAACAGGTGTTGAAATAATGGGATTAAAAGGGGAGATCCCTTCAGAAAGACAGAAACAATAGCAAAGACAAAAAACACTTTTGGAATCTGCTTTTAGTCAACACATAAGGAAAGGGTGCACCGGTCCTGGAAATACTGCAATACCAGGTCAATGCGTGGAGTGGACAGAGCAAGCTCTATTTCCATCTCCCTGTTCTAAAAATCCATTTAATATATGGTCCCCAGATAGGGGACGTATCAGATATTAAACTGATAAGAACAGATACTACACTTGATCTTAGCCAAAAGGCCGAGAAGCGATAACCCGAACGGGCCGCGCGTTGCCCGAGCCTGCCCGATACTGCTGTTCAGCCCTTGCAGCGATTCAGCCTACTTCTAGGCAATTCCATGGGGCCCTGCAGGCTCACACACTCACAGCTACACGGGAGGTGAATAAAGGCCGGAGAGGAAGCCAGACAGGATTTGCTTCTTTTGCTTGCACCACAATGCAGTGCTGAAAGAGGAGGAATCTACATAAAAACGCCTTCCTGGCAACGCCCAAATGCCCTGCTGCCATGCAGATAAACACTGGCAGCGGCAGCAAGTGCATGCCCACAGCCACCCCTTGTTCCTTCACACCTTGTATCAGCTGTAATCCAGTCCAGTCCAGTGCTGCCTGCTGAGCAGCACTGACCAACACTGCCTGGGCCCAGGCTTTTATCTCTGAGGCCCCATTATGATGTCAGAAAGCTGGCTCTGGAATCCTGAGGGCTCCACTATGACACGTGCAAAGTTCCGTCTGAACTTTATATAAGACGGTGAGGCTCAGTCAGTCACTCAGTGTTGCCTGAGAGGGCAACACTGCAACAGCCGGCCGCCAGGCTGTCTTTTTTTTGCACAGCTAGTTGCCTCCAGGAGGCCACAAGAGGGAGACAAGGGACTGCAAAATGGAAAATAGGCATCCACCAACTTTACAGACAACTTCTCCTTGCTCCTACAACCTCCATCCTTGCACAGTTTGTTATTCTTCTAGGTAACATAGTAACAAATCCAAATTGCTGCTCTCTTTGTAGGCAAGCAAGGCTTTGTTGCAACTGCAATTCTTACTTCTTCTTGAAATGTAGGGACGACAGTACATTCCATCACATCCATCTAGTGTACACAGGTAGGTCCATTGTGGCGGGCAGGCGAGCGGGCGGGCTGCTTTATTGGCTGTTTGCTGTTCCCCTACTCCACTCCACTATTTGACTGTTGTGCTGCATCAATCAATCAATCAATCAATCAATCAATCAATCAATCAATCAATCAATCAGTGGCTGGCTCAGGTGCAGCTCTTTAACTTACCTAAAAGGGAGGGCGGAGAGAAGACAAGGAAGGTGAATGAGGTGTTCCAATGTGAAATGCCGGAAACACAGAAACACAGACGACACACAACAAGAGGTGGCAATCTATTCATTAATTGCATTTAATCAATGAGCTCATTATCACTCATGCATTGTCCAACAGGTGTTGAAATAATGGGATTAAAAGGGGAGATCCCTTCAGAAAGACAGAAACAATAGCAAAGACAAAAAACACTTTTGGAATCTGCTTTTAGTCAACACATAAGGAAAGGGTGCACCGGTCCTGGAAATACTGCAATACCAGGTCAATGCGTGGAGTGGACAGAGCAAGCTCTATTTCCATCTCCCTGTTCTAAAAATCCATTTAATATATGGTCCCCAGATAGGGGACGTATCAGATATTAAACTGATAAGAACAGATACTACACTTGATCTTAGCCAAAAGGCAGAGAAGCGATAACCCGAACGGGCCGCGCGTTGCCCGAGCCTGCCCGATACTGCTGTTCAGCCCTTGCAGCGATTCAGCCTACTTCTAGGCAATTCCATGGGGCCCTGCAGGCTCACACACTCACAGCTACACGGGAGGTGAATAAAGGCCGGAGAGGAAGCCAGACAGGATTTGCTTCTTTTGCTTGCACCACAATGCAGTGCTGAAAGAGGAGGAATCTACATAAAAACGCCTTCCTGGCAACGCCCAAATGCCCTGCTGCCATGCAGATAAACACTGGCAGCGGCAGCAAGTGCATGCCCACAGCCACCCCTTGTTCCTTCACACCTTGTATCAGCTGTAATCCAGTCCAGTCCAGTGCTGCCTGCTGAGCAGCACTGACCAACACTGCCTGGGCCCAGGCTTTTATCTCTGAGGCCCCATTATGATGTCAGAAAGCTGGCTCTGGAATCCTGAGGGCTCCACTATGACACGTGCAAAGTTCCGTCTGAACTTTATATAAGACGGTGAGGCTCAGTCAGTCACTCAGTGTTGCCTGAGAGGGCAACACTGCAACAGCCGGCCGCCAGGCTGTCTTTTTTTTGCACAGCTAGTTGCCTCCAGGAGGCCACAAGAGGGAGACAAGGGACTGCAAAATGGAAAATAGGCATCCACCAACTTTACAGACAACTTCTCCTTGCTCCTACAACCTCCATCCTTGCACAGTTTGTTATTCTTCTAGGTAACATAGTAACAAATCCAAATTGCTGCTCTCTTTGTAGGCAAGCAAGGCTTTGTTGCAACTGCAATTCTTACTTCTTCTTGAAATGTAGGGACGACAGTACATTCCATCACATCCATCTAGTGTACACAGGTAGGTCCATTGTGGCGGGCAGGCGAGCGGGCGGGCTGCTTTATTGGCTGTTTGCTGTTCCCCTACTCCACTCCACTATTTGACTGTTGTGCTGCATCAATCAATCAATCAATCAATCAATCAATCAATCAATCAATCAATCAATCAATTAATCAATCAATCAATCAATCAGTGGCTGGCTCAGGTGCAGCTCTTTAACTTACCTAAAAGGGAGGGCGGAGAGAAGACAAGGAAGGTGAATGAGGTGTTCCAATGTGAAATGCCGGAAACACAGAAACACAGACGACACACAACAAGAGGTGGCAATCTATTCATTAATTGCATTTAATCAATGAGCTCATTATCACTCATGCATTGTCCAACAGGTGTTGAAATAATGGGATTAAAAGGGGAGATCCCTTCAGAAAGACAGAAACAATAGCAAAGACAAAAAACACTTTTGGAATCTGCTTTTAGTCAACACATAAGGAAAGGGTGCACCGGTCCTGGAAATACTGCAATACCAGGTCAATGCGTGGAGTGGACAGAGCAAGCTCTATTTCCATCTCCCTGTTCTAAAAATCCATTTAATATATGGTCCCCAGATAGGGGACGTATCAGATATTAAACTGATAAGAACAGATACTACACTTGATCTTAGCCAAAAGGCCGAGAAGCGATAACCCGAACGGGCCGCGCGTTGCCCGAGCCTGCCCGATACTGCTGTTCAGCCCTTGCAGCGATTCAGCCTACTTCTAGGCAATTCCATGGGGCCCTGCAGGCTCACACACTCACAGCTACACGGGAGGTGAATAAAGGCCGGAGAGGAAGCCAGACAGGATTTGCTTCTTTTGCTTGCACCACAATGCAGTGCTGAAAGAGGAGGAATCTACATAAAAACGCCTTCCTGGCAACGCCCAAATGCCCTGCTGCCATGCAGATAAACACTGGCAGCGGCAGCAAGTGCATGCCCACAGCCACCCCTTGTTCCTTCACACCTTGTATCAGCTGTAATCCAGTCCAGTCCAGTGCTGCCTGCTGAGCAGCACTGACCAACACTGCCTGGGCCTAGGCTTTTATCTCTGAGGCCCCATTATGATGTCAGAAAGCTGGCTCTGGAATCCTGAGGGCTCCACTATGACACGTGCAAAGTTCCGTCTGAACTTTATATAAGACGGTGAGGCTCAGTCAGTCACTCAGTGTTGCCTGAGAGGGCAACACTGCAACAGCCGGCCGCCAGGCTGTCTTTTTTTTGCACAGCTAGTTGCCTCCAGGAGGCCACAAGAGGGAGACAAGGGACTGCAAAATGGAAAATAGGCATCCACCAACTTTACAGACAACTTCTCCTTGCTCCTACAACCTCCATCCTTGCACAGTTTGTTATTCTTCTAGGTAACATAGTAACAAATCCAAATTGCTGCTCTCTTTGTAGGCAAGCAAGGCTTTGTTGCAACTGCAATTCTTACTTCTTCTTGAAATGTAGGGACGACAGTACATTCCATCACATCCATCTAGTGTACACAGGTAGGTCCATTGTGGCGGGCAGGCGAGCGGGCGGGCTGCTTTATTGGCTGTTTGCTGTTCCCCTACTCCACTCCACTATTTGACTGTTGTGCTGCATCAATCAATCAATCAATCAATCAATCAATCAATCAATCAATCAATCAATCAGTGGCTGGCTCAGGTGCAGCTCTTTAACTTACCTAAAAGGGAGGGCGGAGAGAAGACAAGGAAGGTGAATGAGGTGTTCCAATGTGAAATGCCGGAAACACAGAAACACAGACGACACACAACAAGAGGTGGCAATCTATTCATTAATTGCATTTAATCAATGAGCTCATTATCACTCATGCATTGTCCAACAGGTGTTGAAATAATGGGATTAAAAGGGGAGATCCCTTCAGAAAGACAGAAACAATAGCAAAGACAAAAAACACTTTTGGAATCTGCTTTTAGTCAACACATAAGGAAAGGGTGCACCGGTCCTGGAAATACTGCAATACCAGGTCAATGCGTGGAGTGGACAGAGCAAGCTCTATTTCCATCTCCCTGTTCTAAAAATCCATTTAATATATGGTCCCCAGATAGGGGACGTATCAGATATTAAACTGATAAGAACAGATACTACACTTGATCTTAGCCAAAAGGCAGAGAAGCGATAACCCGAACGGGCCGCGCGTTGCCCGAGCCTGCCCGATACTGCTGTTCAGCCCTTGCAGCGATTCAGCCTACTTCTAGGCAATTCCATGGGGCCCTGCAGGCTCACACACTCACAGCTACACGGGAGGTGAATAAAGGCCGGAGAGGAAGCCAGACAGGATTTGCTTCTTTTGCTTGCACCACAATGCAGTGCTGAAAGAGGAGGAATCTACATAAAAACGCCTTCCTGGCAACGCCCAAATGCCCTGCTGCCATGCAGATAAACACTGGCAGCGGCAGCAAGTGCATGCCCACAGCCACCCCTTGTTCCTTCACACCTTGTATCAGCTGTAATCCAGTCCAGTCCAGTGCTGCCTGCTGAGCAGCACTGACCAACACTGCCTGGGCCCAGGCTTTTATCTCTGAGGCCCCATTATGATGTCAGAAAGCTGGCTCTGGAATCCTGAGGGCTCCACTATGACACGTGCAAAGTTCCGTCTGAACTTTATATAAGACGGTGAGGCTCAGTCAGTCACTCAGTGTTGCCTGAGAGGGCAACACTGCAACAGCCGGCCGCCAGGCTGTCTTTTTTTTGCACAGCTAGTTGCCTCCAGGAGGCCACAAGAGGGAGACAAGGGACTGCAAAATGGAAAATAGGCATCCACCAACTTTACAGACAACTTCTCCTTGCTCCTACAACCTCCATCCTTGCACAGTTTGTTATTCTTCTAGGTAACATAGTAACAAATCCAAATTGCTGCTCTCTTTGTAGGCAAGCAAGGCTTTGTTGCAACTGCAATTCTTACTTCTTCTTGAAATGTAGGGACGACAGTACATTCCATCACATCCATCTAGTGTACACAGGTAGGTCCATTGTGGCGGGCAGGCGAGCGGGCGGGCTGCTTTATTGGCTGTTTGCTGTTCCCCTACTCCACTCCACTATTTGACTGTTGTGCTGCATCAATCAATCAATCAATCAATCAATCAATCAATCAATCAATCAATCAATCAATTAATCAATCAATCAATCAATCAGTGGCTGGCTCAGGTGCAGCTCTTTAACTTACCTAAAAGGGAGGGCGGAGAGAAGACAAGGAAGGTGAATGAGGTGTTCCAATGTGAAATGCCGGAAACACAGAAACACAGACGACACACAACAAGAGGTGGCAATCTATTCATTAATTGCATTTAATCAATGAGCTCATTATCACTCATGCATTGTCCAACAGGTGTTGAAATAATGGGATTAAAAGGGGAGATCCCTTCAGAAAGACAGAAACAATAGCAAAGACAAAAAACACTTTTGGAATCTGCTTTTAGTCAACACATAAGGAAAGGGTGCACCGGTCCTGGAAATACTGCAATACCAGGTCAATGCGTGGAGTGGACAGAGCAAGCTCTATTTCCATCTCCCTGTTCTAAAAATCCATTTAATATATGGTCCCCAGATAGGGGACGTATCAGATATTAAACTGATAAGAACAGATACTACACTTGATCTTAGCCAAAAGGCCGAGAAGCGATAACCCGAACGGGCCGCGCGTTGCCCGAGCCTGCCCGATACTGCTGTTCAGCCCTTGCAGCGATTCAGCCTACTTCTAGGCAATTCCATGGGGCCCTGCAGGCTCACACACTCACAGCTACACGGGAGGTGAATAAAGGCCGGAGAGGAAGCCAGACAGGATTTGCTTCTTTTGCTTGCACCACAATGCAGTGCTGAAAGAGGAGGAATCTACATAAAAACGCCTTCCTGGCAACGCCCAAATGCCCTGCTGCCATGCAGATAAACACTGGCAGCGGCAGCAAGTGCATGCCCACAGCCACCCCTTGTTCCTTCACACCTTGTATCAGCTGTAATCCAGTCCAGTCCAGTGCTGCCTGCTGAGCAGCACTGACCAACACTGCCTGGGCCTAGGCTTTTATCTCTGAGGCCCCATTATGATGTCAGAAAGCTGGCTCTGGAATCCTGAGGGCTCCACTATGACACGTGCAAAGTTCCGTCTGAACTTTATATAAGACGGTGAGGCTCAGTCAGTCACTCAGTGTTGCCTGAGAGGGCAACACTGCAACAGCCGGCCGCCAGGCTGTCTTTTTTTTGCACAGCTAGTTGCCTCCAGGAGGCCACAAGAGGGAGACAAGGGACTGCAAAATGGAAAATAGGCATCCACCAACTTTACAGACAACTTCTCCTTGCTCCTACAACCTCCATCCTTGCACAGTTTGTTATTCTTCTAGGTAACATAGTAACAAATCCAAATTGCTGCTCTCTTTGTAGGCAAGCAAGGCTTTGTTGCAACTGCAATTCTTACTTCTTCTTGAAATGTAGGGACGACAGTACATTCCATCACATCCATCTAGTGTACACAGGTAGGTCCATTGTGGCGGGCGGGCTGCTTTATTGGCTGTTTGCTGTTCCCCTACTCCACTCCACTATTTGACTGTTGTGCTGCATCAATCAATCAATCAATCAATCAATCAATCAATCAATCAGTGGCTGGCTCAGGTGCAGCTCTTTAACTTACCTAAAAGGGAGGGCGGAGAGAAGACAAGGAAGGTGAATGAGGTGTTCCAATGTGAAATGCCGGAAACACAGAAACACAGACGACACACAACAAGAGGTGGCAATCTATTCATTAATTGCATTTAATCAATGAGCTCATTATCACTCATGCATTGTCCAACAGGTGTTGAAATAATGGGATTAAAAGGGGAGATCCCTTCAGAAAGACAGAAACAATAGCAAAGACAAAAAACACTTTTGGAATCTGCTTTTAGTCAACACATAAGGAAAGGGTGCACCGGTCCTGGAAATACTGCAATACCAGGTCAATGCGTGGAGTGGACAGAGCAAGCTCTATTTCCATCTCCCTGTTCTAAAAATCCATTTAATATATGGTCCCCAGATAGGGGACGTATCAGATATTAAACTGATAAGAACAGATACTACACTTGATCTTAGCCAAAAGGCCGAGAAGCGATAACCCGAACGGGCCGCGCGTTGCCCGAGCCTGCCCGATACTGCTGTTCAGCCCTTGCAGCGATTCAGCCTACTTCTAGGCAATTCCATGGGGCCCTGCAGGCTCACACACTCACAGCTACACGGGAGGTGAATAAAGGCCGGAGAGGAAGCCAGACAGGATTTGCTTCTTTTGCTTGCACCACAATGCAGTGCTGAAAGAGGAGGAATCTACATAAAAACGCCTTCCTGGCAACGCCCAAATGCCCTGCTGCCATGCAGATAAACACTGGCAGCGGCAGCAAGTGCATGCCCACAGCCACCCCTTGTTCCTTCACACCTTGTATCAGCTGTAATCCAGTCCAGTCCAGTGCTGCCTGCTGAGCAGCACTGACCAACACTGCCTGGGCCCAGGCTTTTATCTCTGAGGCCCCATAATGATGTCAGAAAGCTGGCTCTGGAATCCTGAGGGCTCCACTATGACACGTGCAAAGTTCCGTCTGAACTTTATATAAGACGGTGAGGCTCAGTCAGTCACTCAGTGTTGCCTGAGAGGGCAACACTGCAACAGCCGGCCGCCAGGCTGTCTTTTTTTTGCACAGCTAGTTGCCTCCAGGAGGCCACAAGAGGGAGACAAGGGACTGCAAAATGGAAAATAGGCATCCACCAACTTTACAGACAACTTCTCCTTGCTCCTACAACCTCCATCCTTGCACAGTTTGTTATTCTTCTAGGTAACATAGTAACAAATCCAAATTGCTGCTCTCTTTGTAGGCAAGCAAGGCTTTGTTGCAACTGCAATTCTTACTTCTTCTTGAAATGTAGGGACGACAGTACATTCCATCACATCCATCTAGTGTACACAGGTAGGTCCATTGTGGCGGGCAGGCGAGCGGGCGGGCTGCTTTATTGGCTGTTTGCTGTTCCCCTACTCCACTCCACTATTTGACTGTTGTGCTGCATCAATCAATCAATCAATCAATCAATCAATCAATCAATCAATCAATCAATCAGTGGCTGGCTCAGGTGCAGCTCTTTAACTTACCTAAAAGGGAGGGCGGAGAGAAGACAAGGAAGGTGAATGAGGTGTTCCAATGTGAAATGCCGGAAACACAGAAACACAGACGACACACAACAAGAGGTGGCAATCTATTCATTAATTGCATTTAATCAATGAGCTCATTATCACTCATGCATTGTCCAACAGGTGTTGAAATAATGGGATTAAAAGGGGAGATCCCTTCAGAAAGACAGAAACAATAGCAAAGACAAAAAACACTTTTGGAATCTGCTTTTAGTCAACACATAAGGAAAGGGTGCACCGGTCCTGGAAATACTGCAATACCAGGTCAATGCGTGGAGTGGACAGAGCAAGCTCTATTTCCATCTCCCTGTTCTAAAAATCCATTTAATATATGGTCCCCAGATAGGGGACGTATCAGATATTAAACTGATAAGAACAGATACTACACTTGATCTTAGCCAAAAGGCCGAGAAGCGATAACCCGAACGGGCCGCGCGTTGCCCGAGCCTGCCCGATACTGCTGTTCAGCCCTTGCAGCGATTCAGCCTACTTCTAGGCAATTCCATGGGGCCCTGCAGGCTCACACACTCACAGCTACACGGGAGGTGAATAAAGGCCGGAGAGGAAGCCAGACAGGATTTGCTTCTTTTGCTTGCACCACAATGCAGTGCTGAAAGAGGAGGAATCTACATAAAAACGCCTTCCTGGCAACGCCCAAATGCCCTGCTGCCATGCAGATAAACACTGGCAGCGGCAGCAAGTGCATGCCCACAGCCACCCCTTGTTCCTTCACACCTTGTATCAGCTGTAATCCAGTCCAGTCCAGTGCTGCCTGCTGAGCAGCACTGACCAACACTGCCTGGGCCCAGGCTTTTATCTCTGAGGCCCCATTATGATGTCAGAAAGCTGGCTCTGGAATCCTGAGGGCTCCACTATGACACGTGCAAAGTTCCGTCTGAACTTTATATAAGACGGTGAGGCTCAGTCAGTCACTCAGTGTTGCCTGAGAGGGCAACACTGCAACAGCCGGCCGCCAGGCTGTCTTTTTTTTGCACAGCTAGTTGCCTCCAGGAGGCCACAAGAGGGAGACAAGGGACTGCAAAATGGAAAATAGGCATCCACCAACTTTACAGACAACTTCTCCTTGCTCCTACAACCTCCATCCTTGCACAGTTTGTTATTCTTCTAGGTAACATAGTAACAAATCCAAATTGCTGCTCTCTTTGTAGGCAAGCAAGGCTTTGTTGCAACTGCAATTCTTACTTCTTCTTGAAATGTAGGGACGACAGTACATTCCATCACATCCATCTAGTGTACACAGGTAGGTCCATTGTGGCGGGCAGGCGAGCGGGCGGGCTGCTTTATTGGCTGTTTGCTGTTCCCCTACTCCACTCCACTATTTGACTGTTGTGCTGCATCAATCAATCAATCAATCAATCAATCAATCAATCAATCAATCAATCAGTGGCTGGCTCAGGTGCAGCTCTTTAACTTACCTAAAAGGGAGGGCGGAGAGAAGACAAGGAAGGTGAATGAGGTGTTCCAATGTGAAATGCCGGAAACACAGAAACACAGACGACACACAACAAGAGGTGGCAATCTATTCATTAATTGCATTTAATCAATGAGCTCATTATCACTCATGCATTGTCCAACAGGTGTTGAAATAATGGGATTAAAAGGGGAGATCCCTTCAGAAAGACAGAAACAATAGCAAAGACAAAAAACACTTTTGGAATCTGCTTTTAGTCAACACATAAGGAAAGGGTGCACCGGTCCTGGAAATACTGCAATACCAGGTCAATGCGTGGAGTGGACAGAGCAAGCTCTATTTCCATCTCCCTGTTCTAAAAATCCATTTAATATATGGTCCCCAGATAGGGGACGTATCAGATATTAAACTGATAAGAACAGATACTACACTTGATCTTAGCCAAAAGGCCGAGAAGCGATAACCCGAACGGGCCGCGCGTTGCCCGAGCCTGCCCGATACTGCTGTTCAGCCCTTGCAGCGATTCAGCCTACTTCTAGGCAATTCCATGGGGCCCTGCAGGCTCACACACTCACAGCTACACGGGAGGTGAATAAAGGCCGGAGAGGAAGCCAGACAGGATTTGCTTCTTTTGCTTGCACCACAATGCAGTGCTGAAAGAGGAGGAATCTACATAAAAACGCCTTCCTGGCAACGCCCAAATGCCCTGCTGCCATGCAGATAAACACTGGCAGCGGCAGCAAGTGCATGCCCACAGCCACCCCTTGTTCCTTCACACCTTGTATCAGCTGTAATCCAGTCCAGTCCAGTGCTGCCTGCTGAGCAGCACTGACCAACACTGCCTGGGCCCAGGCTTTTATCTCTGAGGCCCCATTATGATGTCAGAAAGCTGGCTCTGGAATCCTGAGGGCTCCACTATGACACGTGCAAAGTTCCGTCTGAACTTTATATAAGACGGTGAGGCTCAGTCAGTCACTCAGTGTTGCCTGAGAGGGCAACACTGCAACAGCCGGCCGCCAGGCTGTCTTTTTTTTGCACAGCTAGTTGCCTCCAGGAGGCCACAAGAGGGAGACAAGGGACTGCAAAATGGAAAATAGGCATCCACCAACTTTACAGACAACTTCTCCTTGCTCCTACAACCTCCATCCTTGCACAGTTTGTTATTCTTCTAGGTAACATAGTAACAAATCCAAATTGCTGCTCTCTTTGTAGGCAAGCAAGGCTTTGTTGCAACTGCAATTCTTACTTCTTCTTGAAATGTAGGGACGACAGTACATTCCATCACATCCATCTAGTGTACACAGGTAGGTCCATTGTGGCGGGCAGGCGAGCGGGCGGGCTGCTTTATTGGCTGTTTGCTGTTCCCCTACTCCACTCCACTATTTGACTGTTGTGCTGCATCAATCAATCAATCAATCAATCAATCAATCAATCAATCAATCAATCAATCAATCAATCAAGTGGCTGGCTCAGGTGCAGCTCTTTAACTTACCTAAAAGGGAGGGCGGAGAGAAGACAAGGAAGGTGAATGAGGTGTTCCAATGTGAAATGCCGGAAACACAGAAACACAGACGACACACAACAAGAGGTGGCAATCTATTCATTAATTGCATTTAATCAATGAGCTCATTATCACTCATGCATTGTCCAACAGGTGTTGAAATAATGGGATTAAAAGGGGAGATCCCTTCAGAAAGACAGAAACAATAGCAAAGACAAAAAACACTTTTGGAATCTGCTTTTAGTCAACACATAAGGAAAGGGTGCACCGGTCCTGGAAATACTGCAATACCAGGTCAATGCGTGGAGTGGACAGAGCAAGCTCTATTTCCATCTCCCTGTTCTAAAAATCCATTTAATATATGGTCCCCAGATAGGGGACGTATCAGATATTAAACTGATAAGAACAGATACTACACTTGATCTTAGCCAAAAGGCCGAGAAGCGATAACCCGAACGGGCCGCGCGTTGCCCGAGCCTGCCCGATACTGCTGTTCAGCCCTTGCAGCGATTCAGCCTACTTCTAGGCAATTCCATGGGGCCCTGCAGGCTCACACACTCACAGCTACACGGGAGGTGAATAAAGGCCGGAGAGGAAGCCAGACAGGATTTGCTTCTTTTGCTTGCACCACAATGCAGTGCTGAAAGAGGAGGAATCTACATAAAAACGCCTTCCTGGCAACGCCCAAATGCCCTGCTGCCATGCAGATAAACACTGGCAGCGGCAGCAAGTGCATGCCCACAGCCACCCCTTGTTCCTTCACACCTTGTATCAGCTGTAATCCAGTCCAGTCCAGTGCTGCCTGCTGAGCAGCACTGACCAACACTGCCTGGGCCCAGGCTTTTATCTCTGAGGCCCCATTATGATGTCAGAAAGCTGGCTCTGGAATCCTGAGGGCTCCACTATGACACGTGCAAAGTTCCGTCTGAACTTTATATAAGACGGTGAGGCTCAGTCAGTCACTCAGTGTTGCCTGAGAGGGCAACACTGCAACAGCCGGCCGCCAGGCTGTCTTTTTTTTGCACAGCTAGTTGCCTCCAGGAGGCCACAAGAGGGAGACAAGGGACTGCAAAATGGAAAATAGGCATCCACCAACTTTACAGACAACTTCTCCTTGCTCCTACAACCTCCATCCTTGCACAGTTTGTTATTCTTCTAGGTAACATAGTAACAAATCCAAATTGCTGCTCTCTTTGTAGGCAAGCAAGGCTTTGTTGCAACTGCAATTCTTACTTCTTCTTGAAATGTAGGGACGACAGTACATTCCATCACATCCATCTAGTGTACACAGGTAGGTCCATTGTGGCGGGCAGGCGAGCGGGCGGGCTGCTTTATTGGCTGTTTGCTGTTCCCCTACTCCACTCCACTATTTGACTGTTGTGCTGCATCAATCCTCCACTATTTGACTGTTGTGCTGCATCAATCAATCAATCAATCAATCAATCAATCAATCAATCAATCAATCAATCAGTGGCTGGCTCAGGTGCAGCTCTTTAACTTACCTAAAAGGGAGGGCGGAGAGAAGACAAGGAAGGTGAATGAGGTGTTCCAATGTGAAATGCCGGAAACACAGAAACACAGACGACACACAACAAGAGGTGGCAATCTATTCATTAATTGCATTTAATCAATGAGCTCATTATCACTCATGCATTGTCCAACAGGTGTTGAAATAATGGGATTAAAAGGGGAGATCCCTTCAGAAAGACAGAAACAATAGCAAAGACAAAAAACACTTTTGGAATCTGCTTTTAGTCAACACATAAGGAAAGGGTGCACCGGTCCTGGAAATACTGCAATACCAGGTCAATGCGTGGAGTGGACAGAGCAAGCTCTATTTCCATCTCCCTGTTCTAAAAATCCATTTAATATATGGTCCCCAGATAGGGGACGTATCAGATATTAAACTGATAAGAACAGATACTACACTTGATCTTAGCCAAAAGGCCGAGAAGCGATAACCCGAACGGGCCGCGCGTTGCCCGAGCCTGCCCGATACTGCTGTTCAGCCCTTGCAGCGATTCAGCCTACTTCTAGGCAATTCCATGGGGCCCTGCAGGCTCACACACTCACAGCTACACGGGAGGTGAATAAAGGCCGGAGAGGAAGCCAGACAGGATTTGCTTCTTTTGCTTGCACCACAATGCAGTGCTGAAAGAGGAGGAATCTACATAAAAACGCCTTCCTGGCAACGCCCAAATGCCCTGCTGCCATGCAGATAAACACTGGCAGCGGCAGCAAGTGCATGCCCACAGCCACCCCTTGTTCCTTCACACCTTGTATCAGCTGTAATCCAGTCCAGTCCAGTGCTGCCTGCTGAGCAGCACTGACCAACACTGCCTGGGCCCAGGCTTTTATCTCTGAGGCCCCATTATGATGTCAGAAAGCTGGCTCTGGAATCCTGAGGGCTCCACTATGACACGTGCAAAGTTCCGTCTGAACTTTATATAAGACGGTGAGGCTCAGTCAGTCACTCAGTGTTGCCTGAGAGGGCAACACTGCAACAGCCGGCCGCCAGGCTGTCTTTTTTTTGCACAGCTAGTTGCCTCCAGGAGGCCACAAGAGGGAGACAAGGGACTGCAAAATGGAAAATAGGCATCCACCAACTTTACAGACAACTTCTCCTTGCTCCTACAACCTCCATCCTTGCACAGTTTGTTATTCTTCTAGGTAACATAGTAACAAATCCAAATTGCTGCTCTCTTTGTAGGCAAACAAGGCTTTGTTGCAACTGCAATTCTTACTTCTTCTTGAAATGTAGGGACGACAGTACATTCCATCACATCCATCTAGTGTACACAGGTAGGTCCATTGTGGCGGGCAGGCGAGCGGGCGGGCTGCTTTATTGGCTGTTTGCTGTTCCCCTACTCCACTCCACTATTTGACTGTTGTGCTGCATCAATCAATCAATCAATCAATCAATCAATCAATCAATCAATCAATCAATCAATCAATCAGTGGCTGGCTCAGGTGCAGCTCTTTAACTTACCTAAAAGGGAGGGCGGAGAGAAGACAAGGAAGGTGAATGAGGTGTTCCAATGTGAAATGCCGGAAACACAGAAACACAGACGACACACAACAAGAGGTGGCAATCTATTCATTAATTGCATTTAATCAATGCGCTCATTATCACTCATGCATTGTCCAACAGGTGTTGAAATAATGGGATTAAAAGGGGAGATCCCTTCAGAAAGACAGAAACAATAGCAAAGACAAAAAACACTTTTGGAATCTGCTTTTAGTCAACACATAAGGAAAGGGTGCACCGGTCCTGGAAATACTGCAATACCAGGTCAATGCGTGGAGTGGACAGAGCAAGCTCTATTTCCATCTCCCTGTTCTAAAAATCCATTTAATATATGGTCCCCAGATAGGGGACGTATCAGATATTAAACTGATAAGAACAGATACTACACTTGATCTTAGCCAAAAGGCCGAGAAGCGATAATCCGAACGGGCCGCGCGTTGCCCGAGCCTGCCCGATACTGCTGTTCAGCCCTTGCAGCGATTCAGCCTACTTCTAGGCAATTCCATGGGGCCCTGCAGGCTCACACACTCACAGCTACACGGGAGGTGAATAAAGGCCGGAGAGGAAGCCAGACAGGATTTGCTTCTTTTGCTTGCACCACAATGCAGTGCTGAAAGAGGAGGAATCTACATAAAAACGCCTTCCTGGCAACGCCCAAATGCCCTGCTGCCATGCAGATAAACACTGGCAGCGGCAGCAAGTGCATGCCCACAGCCACCCCTTGTTCCTTCACACCTTGTATCAGCTGTAATCCAGTCCAGTCCAGTGCTGCCTGCTGAGCAGCACTGACCAACACTGCCTGGGCCCAGGCTTTTATCTCTGAGGCCCCATTATGATGTCAGAAAGCTGGCTCTGGAATCCTGAGGGCTCCACTATGACACGTGCAAAGTTCCGTCTGAACTTTATATAAGACGGTGAGGCTCAGTCAGTCACTCAGTGTTGCCTGAGAGGGCAACACTGCAACAGCCGGCCGCCAGGCTGTCTTTTTTTTGCACAGCTAGTTGCCTCCAGGAGGCCACAAGAGGGAGACAAGGGACTGCAAAATGGAAAATAGGCATCCACCAACTTTACAGACAACTTCTCCTTGCTCCTACAACCTCCATCCTTGCACAGTTTGTTATTCTTCTAGGTAACATAGTAACAAATCCAAATTGCTGCTCTCTTTGTAGGCAAGCAAGGCTTTGTTGCAACTGCAATTCTTACTTCTTCTTGAAATGTAGGGACGACAGTACATTCCATCACATCCATCTAGTGTACACAGGTAGGTCCATTGTGGCGGGCAGGCGAGCGGGCGGGCTGCTTTATTGGCTGTTTGCTGTTCCCCTACTCCACTCCACTATTTGACTGTTGTGCTGCATCAATCAATCAATCAATCAATCAATCAATCAATCAATCAATCAATCAATCAATCAGTGGCTGGCTCAGGTGCAGCTCTTTAACTTACCTAAAAGGGAGGGCGGAGAGAAGACAAGGAAGGTGAATGAGGTGTTCCAATGTGAAATGCCGGAAACACAGAAACACAGACGACACACAACAAGAGGTGGCAATCTATTCATTAATTGCATTTAATCAATGAGCTCATTATCACTCATGCATTGTCCAACAGGTGTTGAAATAATGGGATTAAAAGGGGAGATCCCTTCAGAAAGACAGAAACAATAGCAAAGACAAAAAACACTTTTGGAATCTGCTTTTAGTCAACACATAAGGAAAGGGTGCACCGGTCCTGGAAATACTGCAATACCAGGTCAATGCGTGGAGTGGACAGAGCAAGCTCTATTTCCATCTCCCTGTTCTAAAAATCCATTTAATATATGGTCCCCAGATAGGGGACGTATCAGATATTAAACTGATAAGAACAGATACTACACTTGATCTTAGCCAAAAGGCCGAGAAGCGATAACCCGAACGGGCCGCGCGTTGCCCGAGCCTGCCCGATACTGCTGTTCAGCCCTTGCAGCGATTCAGCCTACTTCTAGGCAATTCCATGGGGCCCTGCAGGCTCACACACTCACAGCTACACGGGAGGTGAATAAAGGCCGGAGAGGAAGCCAGACAGGATTTGCTTCTTTTGCTTGCACCACAATGCAGTGCTGAAAGAGGAGGAATCTACATAAAAACGCCTTCCTGGCAACGCCCAAATGCCCTGCTGCCATGCAGATAAACACTGGCAGCGGCAGCAAGTGCATGCCCACAGCCACCCCTTGTTCCTTCACACCTTGTATCAGCTGTAATCCAGTCCAGTCCAGTGCTGCCTGCTGAGCAGCACTGACCAACACTGCCTGGGCCCAGGCTTTTATCTCTGAGGCCCCATTATGATGTCAGAAAGCTGGCTCTGGAATCCTGAGGGCTCCACTATGACACGTGCAAAGTTCCGTCTGAACTTTATATAAGACGGTGAGGCTCAGTCAGTCACTCAGTGTTGCCTGAGAGGGCAACACTGCAACAGCCGGCCGCCAGGCTGTCTTTTTTTTGCACAGCTAGTTGCCTCCAGGAGGCCACAAGAGGGAGACAAGGGACTGCAAAATGGAAAATAGGCATCCACCAACTTTACAGACAACTTCTCCTTGCTCCTACAACCTCCATCCTTGCACAGTTTGTTATTCTTCTAGGTAACATAGTAACAAATCCAAATTGCTGCTCTCTTTGTAGGCAAGCAAGGCTTTGTTGCAACTGCAATTCTTACTTCTTCTTGAAATGTAGGGACGACAGTACATTCCATCACATCCATCTAGTGTACACAGGTAGGTCCATTGTGGCGGGCAGGCGAGCGGGCGGGCTGCTTTATTGGCTGTTTGCTGTTCCCCTACTCCACTCCACTATTTGACTGTTGTGCTGCATCAATCAATCAATCAATCAATCAATCAATCAATCAATCAATCAATCAATCAATCAATCAGTGGCTGGCTCAGGTGCAGCTCTTTAACTTACCTAAAAGGGAGGGCGGAGAGAAGACAAGGAAGGTGAATGAGGTGTTCCAATGTGAAATGCCGGAAACACAGAAACACAGACGACACACAACAAGAGGTGGCAATCTATTCATTAATTGCATTTAATCAATGAGCTCATTATCACTCATGCATTGTCCAACAGGTGTTGAAATAATGGGATTAAAAGGGGAGATCCCTTCAGAAAGACAGAAACAATAGCAAAGACAAAAAACACTTTTGGAATCTGCTTTTAGTCAACACATAAGGAAAGGGTGCACCGGTCCTGGAAATACTGCAATACCAGGTCAATGCGTGGAGTGGACAGAGCAAGCTCTATTTCCATCTCCCTGTTCTAAAAATCCATTTAATATATGGTCCCCAGATAGGGGACGTATCAGATATTAAACTGATAAGAACAGATACTACACTTGATCTTAGCCAAAAGGCCGAGAAGCGATAACCCGAACGGGCCGCGCGTTGCCCGAGCCTGCCCGATACTGCTGTTCAGCCCTTGCAGCGATTCAGCCTACTTCTAGGCAATTCCATGGGGCCCTGCAGGCTCACACACTCACAGCTACACGGGAGGTGAATAAAGGCCGGAGAGGAAGCCAGACAGGATTTGCTTCTTTTGCTTGCACCACAATGCAGTGCTGAAAGAGGAGGAATCTACATAAAAACGCCTTCCTGGCAACGCCCAAATGCCCTGCTGCCATGCAGATAAACACTGGCAGCGGCAGCAAGTGCATGCCCACAGCCACCCCTTGTTCCTTCACACCTTGTATCAGCTGTAATCCAGTCCAGTCCAGTGCTGCCTGCTGAGCAGCACTGACCAACACTGCCTGGGCCCAGGCTTTTATCTCTGAGGCCCCATTATGATGTCAGAAAGCTGGCTCTGGAATCCTGAGGGCTCCACTATGACACGTGCAAAGTTCCGTCTGAACTTTATATAAGACGGTGAGGCTCAGTCAGTCACTCAGTGTTGCCTGAGAGGGCAACACTGCAACAGCCGGCCGCCAGGCTGTCTTTTTTTTGCACAGCTAGTTGCCTCCAGGAGGCCACAAGAGGGAGACAAGGGACTGCAAAATGGAAAATAGGCATCCACCAACTTTACAGACAACTTCTCCTTGCTCCTACAACCTCTATCCTTGCACAGTTTGTTATTCTTCTAGGTAACATAGTAACAAATCCAAATTGCTGCTCTCTTTGTAGGCAAGCAAGGCTTTGTTGCAACTGCAATTCTTACTTCTTCTTGAAATGTAGGGACGACAGTACATTCCATCACATCCATCTAGTGTACACAGGTAGGTCCATTGTGGCGGGCAGGCGAGCGGGCGGGCTGCTTTATTGGCTGTTTGCTGTTCCCCTACTCCACTCCACTATTTGACTGTTGTGCTGCATCAATCAATCAATCAATCAATCAATCAATCAATCAATCAATCAATCAATCAGTGGCTGGCTCAGGTGCAGCTCTTTAACTTACCTAAAAGGGAGGGCGGAGAGAAGACAAGGAAGGTGAATGAGGTGTCACAATGTGAAATGCCGGAAACACAGAAACACAGACGACACACAACAAGAGGTGGCAATCTATTCATTAATTGCATTTAATCAATGAGCTCATTATCACTCATGCATTGTCCAACAGGTGTTGAAATAATGGGATTAAAAGGGGAGATCCCTTCAGAAAGACAGAAACAATAGCAAAGACAAAAAACACTTTTGGAATCTGCTTTTAGTCAACACATAAGGAAAGGGTGCACCGGTCCTGGAAATACTGCAATACCAGGTCAATGCGTGGAGTGGACAGAGCAAGCTCTATTTCCATCTCCCTGTTCTAAAAATCCATTTAATATATGGTCCCCAGATAGGGGACGTATCAGATATTAAACTGATAAGAACAGATACTACACTTGATCTTAGCCAAAAGGCCGAGAAGCGATAATCCGAACGGGCCGCGCGTTGCCCGAGCCTGCCCGATACTGCTGTTCAGCCCTTGCAGCGATTCAGCCTACTTCTAGGCAATTCCATGGGGCCCTGCAGGCTCACACACTCACAGCTACACGGGAGGTGAATAAAGGCCGGAGAGGAAGCCAGACAGGATTTGCTTCTTTTGCTTGCACCACAATGCAGTGCTGAAAGAGGAGGAATCTACATAAAAACGCCTTCCTGGCAACGCCCAAATGCCCTGCTGCCATGCAGATAAACACTGGCAGCGGCAGCAAGTGCATGCCCACAGCCACCCCTTGTTCCTTCACACCTTGTATCAGCTGTAATCCAGTCCAGTCCAGTGCTGCCTGCTGAGCAGCACTGACCAACACTGCCTGGGCCCAGGCTTTTATCTCTGAGGCCCCATTATGATGTCAGAAAGCTGGCTCTGGAATCCTGAGGGCTCCACTATGACACGTGCAAAGTTCCGTCTGAACTTTATATAAGACGGTGAGGCTCAGTCAGTCACTCAGTGTTGCCTGAGAGGGCAACACTGCAACAGCCGGCCGCCAGGCTGTCTTTTTTTTGCACAGCTAGTTGCCTCCAGGAGGCCACAAGAGGGAGACAAGGGACTGCAAAATGGAAAATAGGCATCCACCAACTTTACAGACAACTTCTCCTTGCTCCTACAACCTCCATCCTTGCACAGTTTGTTATTCTTCTAGGTAACATAGTAACAAATCCAAGTTGCTGCTCTCTTTGTAGGCAAGCAAGGCTTTGTTGCAACTGCAATTCTTACTTCTTCTTGAAATGTAGGGACGACAGTACATTCCATCACATCCATCTAGTGTACACAGGTAGGTCCATTGTGGCGGGCAGGCGAGCGGGCGGGCTGCTTTATTGGCTGTTTGCTGTTCCCCTACTCCACTCCACTATTTGACTGTTGTGCTGCATCAATCAATCAATCAATCAATCAATCAATCAATCAATCAATCAATCAATCAATCAATCAATCAGTGGCTGGCTCAGGTGCAGCTCTTTAACTTACCTAAAAGGGAGGGCGGAGAGAAGACAAGGAAGGTGAATGAGGTGTTCCAATGTGAAATGCCGGAAACACAGAAACACAGACGACACACAACAAGAGGTGGCAATCTATTCATTAATTGCATTTAATCAATGAGCTCATTATCACTCATGCATTGTCCAACAGGTGTTGAAATAATGGGATTAAAAGGGGAGATCCCTTCAGAAAGACAGAAACAATAGCAAAGACAAAAAACACTTTTGGAATCTGCTTTTAGTCAACACATAAGGAAAGGGTGCACCGGTCCTGGAAATACTGCAATACCAGGTCAATGCGTGGAGTGGACAGAGCAAGCTCTATTTCCATCTCCCTGTTCTAAAAATCCATTTAATATATGGTCCCCAGATAGGGGACGATCAGATATTAAACTGATAAGAACAGATACTACACTTGATCTTAGCCAAAAGGCCGAGAAGCGATAACCCGAACGGGCCGCGCGTTGCCCGAGCCTGCCCGATACTGCTGTTCAGCCCTTGCAGCGATTCAGCCTACTTCTAGGCAATTCCATGGGGCCCTGCAGGCTCACACACTCACAGCTACACGGGAGGTGAATAAAGGCCGGAGAGGAAGCCAGACAGGATTTGCTTCTTTTGCTTGCACCACAATGCAGTGCTGAAAGAGGAGGAATCTACATAAAAACGCCTTCCTGGCAACGCCCAAATGCCCTGCTGCCATGCAGATAAACACTGGCAGCGGCAGCAAGTGCATGCCCACAGCCACCCCTTGTTCCTTCACACCTTGTATCAGCTGTAATCCAGTCCAGTCCAGTGCTGCCTGCTGAGCAGCACTGACCAACACTGCCTGGGCCCAGGCTTTTATCTCTGAGGCCCCATTATGATGTCAGAAAGCTGGCTCTGGAATCCTGAGGGCTCCACTATGACACGTGCAAAGTTCCGTCTGAACTTTATATAAGACGGTGAGGCTCAGTCAGTCACTCAGTGTTGCCTGAGAGGGCAACACTGCAACAGCCGGCCGCCAGGCTGTCTTTTTTTTGCACAGCTAGTTGCCTCCAGGAGGCCACAAGAGGGAGACAAGGGACTGCAAAATGGAAAATAGGCATCCACCAACTTTACAGACAACTTCTCCTTGCTCCTACAACCTCCATCCTTGCACAGTTTGTTATTCTTCTAGGTAACATAGTAACAAATCCAAATTGCTGCTCTCTTTGTAGGCAAGCAAGGCTTTGTTGCAACTGCAATTCTTACTTCTTCTTGAAATGTAGGGACGACAGTACATTCCATCACATCCATCTAGTGTACACAGGTAGGTCCATTGTGGCGGGCAGGCGAGCGGGCGGGCTGCTTTATTGGCTGTTTGCTGTTCCCCTACTCCACTCCACTATTTGACTGTTGTGCTGCATCAATCAATCAATCAATCAATCAATCAATCAATCAATCAATCAATCAATCAATCAGTGGCTGGCTCAGGTGCAGCTCTTTAACTTACCTAAAAGGGAGGGCGGAGAGAAGACAAGGAAGGTGAATGAGGTGTTCCAATGTGAAATGCCGGAAACACAGAAACACAGACGACACACAACAAGAGGTGGCAATCTATTCATTAATTGCATTTAATCAATGAGCTCATTATCACTCATGCATTGTCCAACAGGTGTTGAAATAATGGGATTAAAAGGGGAGATCCCTTCAGAAAGACAGAAACAATAGCAAAGACAAAAAACACTTTTGGAATCTGCTTTTAGTCAACACATAAGGAAAGGGTGCACCGGTCCTGGAAATACTGCAATACCAGGTCAATGCGTGGAGTGGACAGAGCAAGCTCTATTTCCATCTCCCTGTTCTAAAAATCCATTTAATATATGGTCCCCAGATAGGGGACGTATCAGATATTAAACTGATAAGAACAGATACTACACTTGATCTTAGCCAAAAGGCCGAGAAGCGATAACCCGAACGGGCCGCGCGTTGCCCGAGCCTGCCCGATACTGCTGTTCAGCCCTTGCAGCGATTCAGCCTACTTCTAGGCAATTCCATGGGGCCCTGCAGGCTCACACACTCACAGCTACACGGGAGGTGAATAAAGGCCGGAGAGGAAGCCAGACAGGATTTGCTTCTTTTGCTTGCACCACAATGCAGTGCTGAAAGAGGAGGAATCTACATAAAAACGCCTTCCTGGCAACGCCCAAATGCCCTGCTGCCATGCAGATAAACACTGGCAGCGGCAGCAAGTGCATGCCCACAGCCACCCCTTGTTCCTTCACACCTTGTATCAGCTGTAATCCAGTCCAGTCCAGTGCTGCCTGCTGAGCAGCACTGACCAACACTGCCTGGGCCCAGGCTTTTATCTCTGAGGCCCCATTATGATGTCAGAAAGCTGGCTCTGGAATCCTGAGGGCTCCACTATGACACGTGCAAAGTTCCGTCTGAACTTTATATAAGACGGTGAGGCTCAGTCAGTCACTCAGTGTTGCCTGAGAGGGCAACACTGCAACAGCCGGCCGCCAGGCTGTCTTTTTTTTGCACAGCTAGTTGCCTCCAGGAGGCCACAAGAGGGAGACAAGGGACTGCAAAATGGAAAATAGGCATCCACCAACTTTACAGACAACTTCTCCTTGCTCCTACAACCTCTATCCTTGCACAGTTTGTTATTCTTCTAGGTAACATAGTAACAAATCCAAATTGCTGCTCTCTTTGTAGGCAAGCAAGGCTTTGTTGCAACTGCAATTCTTACTTCTTCTTGAAATGTAGGGACGACAGTACATTCCATCACATCCATCTAGTGTACACAGGTAGGTCCATTGTGGCGGGCAGGCGAGCGGGCGGGCTGCTTTATTGGCTGTTTGCTGTTCCCCTACTCCACTCCACTATTTGACTGTTGTGCTGCATCAATCAATCAATCAATCAATCAATCAATCAATCAATCAATCAATCAGTGGCTGGCTCAGGTGCAGCTCTTTAACTTACCTAAAAGGGAGGGCGGAGAGAAGACAAGGAAGGTGAATGAGGTGTTCCAATGTGAAATGCCGGAAACACAGAAACACAGACGACACACAACAAGAGGTGGCAATCTATTCATTAATTGCATTTAATCAATGAGCTCATTATCACTCATGCATTGTCCAACAGGTGTTGAAATAATGGGATTAAAAGGGGAGATCCCTTCAGAAAGACAGAAACAATAGCAAAGACAAAAAACACTTTTGGAATCTGCTTTTAGTCAACACATAAGGAAAGGGTGCACCGGTCCTGGAAATACTGCAATACCAGGTCAATGCGTGGAGTGGACAGAGCAAGCTCTACTTCCATCTCCCTGTTCTAAAAATCCATTTAATATATGGTCCCCAGATAGGGGACGTATCAGATATTAAACTGATAAGAACAGATACTACACTTGATCTTAGCCAAAAGGCCGAGAAGCGATAACCCGAACGGGCCGCGCGTTGCCCGAGCCTGCCCGATACTGCTGTTCAGCCCTTGCAGCGATTCAGCCTACTTCTAGGCAATTCCATGGGGCCCTGCAGGCTCACACACTCACAGCTACACGGGAGGTGAATAAAGGCCGGAGAGGAAGCCAGACAGGATTTGCTTCTTTTGCTTGCACCACAATGCAGTGCTGAAAGAGGAGGAATCTACATAAAAACGCCTTCCTGGCAACGCCCAAATGCCCTGCTGCCATGCAGATAAACACTGGCAGCGGCAGCAAGTGCATGCCCACAGCCACCCCTTGTTCCTTCTCACCTTGTATCAGCTGTAATCCAGTCCAGTCCAGTGCTGCCTGCTGAGCAGCACTGACCAACACTGCCTGGGCCCAGGCTTTTATCTCTGAGGCCCCATTATGATGTCAGAAAGCTGGCTCTGGAATCCTGAGGGCTCCACTATGACACGTGCAAAGTTCCGTCTGAACTTTATATAAGACGGTGAGGCTCAGTCAGTCACTCAGTGTTGCCTGAGAGGGCAACACTGCAACAGCCGGCCGCCAGGCTGTCTTTTTTTTGCACAGCTAGTTGCCTCCAGGAGGCCACAAGAGGGAGACAAGGGACTGCAAAATGGAAAATAGGCATCCACCAACTTTACAGACAACTTCTCCTTGCTCCTACAACCTCCATCCTTGCACAGTTTGTTATTCTTCTAGGTAACATAGTAACAAATCCAAATTGCTGCTCTCTTTGTAGGCAAGCAAGGCTTTGTTGCAACTGCAATTCTTACTTCTTCTTGAAATGTAGGGACGACAGTACATTCCATCACATCCATCTAGTGTACACAGGTAGGTCCATTGTGGCGGGCAGGCGAGCGGGCGGGCTGCTTTATTGGCTGTTTGCTGTTCCCCTACTCCACTCCACTATTTGACTGTTGTGCTGCATCAATCAATCAATCAATCAATCAATCAATCAATCAATCAATCAATCAATCAATCAGTGGCTGGCTCAGGTGCAGCTCTTTAACTTACCTAAAAGGGAGGGCGGAGAGAAGACAAGGAAGGTGAATGAGGTGTTCCAATGTGAAATGCCGGAAACACAGAAACACAGACGACACACAACAAGAGGTGGCAATCTATTCATTAATTGCATTTAATCAATGAGCTCATTATCACTCATGCATTGTCCAACAGGTGTTGAAATAATGGGATTAAAAGGGGAGATCCCTTCAGAAAGACAGAAACAATAGCAAAGACAAAAAACACTTTTGGAATCTGCTTTTAGTCAACACATAAGGAAAGGGTGCACCGGTCCTGGAAATACTGCAATACCAGGTCAATGCGTGGAGTGGACAGAGCAAGCTCTATTTCCATCTCCCTGTTCTAAAAATCCATTTAATATATGGTCCCCAGATAGGGGACGTATCAGATATTAAACTGATAAGAACAGATACTACACTTGATCTTAGCCAAAAGGCCGAGAAGCGATAACCCGAACGGGCCGCGCGTTGCCCGAGCCTGCCCGATACTGCTGTTCAGCCCTTGCAGCGATTCAGCCTACTTCTAGGCAATTCCATGGGGCCCTGCAGGCTCACACACTCACAGCTACACGGGAGGTGAATAAAGGCCGGAGAGGAAGCCAGACAGGATTTGCTTCTTTTGCTTGCACCACAATGCAGTGCTGAAAGAGGAGGAATCTACATAAAAACGCCTTCCTGGCAACGCCCAAATGCCCTGCTGCCATGCAGATAAACACTGGCAGCGGCAGCAAGTGCATGCCCACAGCCACCCCTTGTTCCTTCACACCTTGTATCAGCTGTAATCCAGTCCAGTCCAGTGCTGCCTGCTGAGCAGCACTGACCAACACTGCCTGGGCCCAGGCTTTTATCTCTGAGGCCCCATTATGATGTCAGAAAGCTGGCTCTGGAATCCTGAGGGCTCCACTATGACACGTGCAAAGTTCCGTCTGAACTTTATATAAGACGGTGAGGCTCAGTCAGTCACTCAGTGTTGCCTGAGAGGGCAACACTGCAACAGCCGGCCGCCAGGCTGTCTTTTTTTTGCACAGCTAGTTGCCTCCAGGAGGCCACAAGAGGGAGACAAGGGACTGCAAAATGGAAAATAGGCATCCACCAACTTTACAGACAACTTCTCCTTGCTCCTACAACCTCCATCCTTGCACAGTTTGTTATTCTTCTAGGTAACATAGTAACAAATCCAAATTGCTGCTCTCTTTGTAGGCAAGCAAGGCTTTGTTGCAACTGCAATTCTTACTTCTTCTTGAAATGTAGGGACGACAGTACATTCCATCACATCCATCTAGTGTACACAGGTAGGTCCATTGTGGCGGGCAGGCGAGCGGGCGGGCTGCTTTATTGGCTGTTTGCTGTTCCCCTACTCCACTCCACTATTTGACTGTTGTGCTGCATCAATCAATCAATCAATCAATCAATCAATCAATCAATCAATCAATCAATCAATCAGTGGCTGGCTCAGGTGCAGCTCTTTAACTTACCTAAAAGGGAGGGCGGAGAGAAGACAAGGAAGGTGAATGAGGTGTTCCAATGTGAAATGCCGGAAACACAGAAACACAGACGACACACAACAAGAGGTGGCAATCTATTCATTAATTGCATTTAATCAATGAGCTCATTATCACTCATGCATTGTCCAACAGGTGTTGAAATAATGGGATTAAAAGGGGAGATCCCTTCAGAAAGACAGAAACAATAGCAAAGACAAAAAACACTTTTGGAATCTGCTTTTAGTCAACACATAAGGAAAGGGTGCACCGGTCCTGGAAATACTGCAATACCAGGTCAATGCGTGGAGTGGACAGAGCAAGCTCTATTTCCATCTCCCTGTTCTAAAAATCCATTTAATATATGGTCCCCAGATAGGGGACGTATCAGATATTAAACTGATAAGAACAGATACTACACTTGATCTTAGCCAAAAGGCCGAGAAGCGATAACCCGAACGGGCCGCGCGTTGCCCGAGCCTGCCCGATACTGCTGTTCAGCCCTTGCAGCGATTCAGCCTACTTCTAGGCAATTCCATGGGGCCCTGCAGGCTCACACACTCACAGCTACACGGGAGGTGAATAAAGGCCGGAGAGGAAGCCAGACAGGATTTGCTTCTTTTGCTTGCACCACAATGCAGTGCTGAAAGAGGAGGAATCTACATAAAAACGCCTTCCTGGCAACGCCCAAATGCCCTGCTGCCATGCAGATAAACACTGGCAGCGGCAGCAAGTGCATGCCCACAGCCACCCCTTGTTCCTTCACACCTTGTATCAGCTGTAATCCAGTCCAGTCCAGTGCTGCCTGCTGAGCAGCACTGACCAACACTGCCTGGGCCCAGGCTTTTATCTCTGAGGCCCCATTATGATGTCAGAAAGCTGGCTCTGGAATCCTGAGGGCTCCACTATGACACGTGCAAAGTTCCGTCTGAACTTTATATAAGACGGTGAGGCTCAGTCAGTCACTCAGTGTTGCCTGAGAGGGCAACACTGCAACAGCCGGCCGCCAGGCTGTCTTTTTTTTGCACAGCTAGTTGCCTCCAGGAGGCCACAAGAGGGAGACAAGGGACTGCAAAATGGAAAATAGGCATCCACCAACTTTACAGACAACTTCTCCTTGCTCCTACAACCTCCATCCTTGCACAGTTTGTTATTCTTCTAGGTAACATAGTAACAAATCCAAATTGCTGCTCTCTTTGTAGGCAAGCAAGGCTTTGTTGCAACTGCAATTCTTACTTCTTCTTGAAATGTAGGGACGACAGTACATTCCATCACATCCATCTAGTGTACACAGGTAGGTCCATTGTGGCGGGCAGGCGAGCGGGCGGGCTGCTTTATTGGCTGTTTGCTGTTCCCCTACTCCACTCCACTATTTGACTGTTGTGCTGCATCAATCAATCAATCAATCAATCAATCAATCAATCAATCAGTGGCTGGCTCAGGTGCAGCTCTTTAACTTACCTAAAAGGGAGGGCGGAGAGAAGACAAGGAAGGTGAATGAGGTGTTCCAATGTGAAATGCCGGAAACACAGAAACACAGACGACACACAACAAGAGGTGGCAATCTATTCATTAATTGCATTTAATCAATGAGCTCATTATCACTCATGCATTGTCCAACAGGTGTTGAAATAATGGGATTAAAAGGGGAGATCCCTTCAGAAAGACAGAAACAATAGCAAAGACAAAAAACACTTTTGGAATCTGCTTTTAGTCAACACATAAGGAAAGGGTGCACCGGTCCTGGAAATACTGCAATACCAGGTCAATGCGTGGAGTGGACAGAGCAAGCTCTATTTCCATCTCCCTGTTCTAAAAATCCATTTAATATATGGTCCCCAGATAGGGGACGTATCAGATATTAAACTGATAAGAACAGATACTACACTTGATCTTAGCCAAAAGGCCGAGAAGCGATAACCCGAACGGGCCGCGCGTTGCCCGAGCCTGCCCGATACTGCTGTTCAGCCCTTGCAGCGATTCAGCCTACTTCTAGGCAATTCCATGGGGCCCTGCAGGCTCACACACTCACAGCTACACGGGAGGTGAATAAAGGCCGGAGAGGAAGCCAGACAGGATTTGCTTCTTTTGCTTGCACCACAATGCAGTGCTGAAAGAGGAGGAATCTACATAAAAACGCCTTCCTGGCAACGCCCAAATGCCCTGCTGCCATGCAGATAAACACTGGCAGCGGCAGCAAGTGCATGCCCACAGCCACCCCTTGTTCCTTCACACCTTGTATCAGCTGTAATCCAGTCCAGTCCAGTGCTGCCTGCTGAGCAGCACTGACCAACACTGCCTGGGCCCAGGCTTTTATCTCTGAGGCCCCATTATGATGTCAGAAAGCTGGCTCTGGAATCCTGAGGGCTCCACTATGACACGTGCAAAGTTCCGTCTGAACTTTATATAAGACGGTGAGGCTCAGTCAGTCACTCAGTGTTGCCTGAGAGGGCAACACTGCAACAGCCGGCCGCCAGGCTGTCTTTTTTTTGCACAGCTAGTTGCCTCCAGGAGGCCACAAGAGGGAGACAAGGGACTGCAAAATGGAAAATAGGCATCCACCAACTTTACAGACAACTTCTCCTTGCTCCTACAACCTCCATCCTTGCACAGTTTGTTATTCTTCTAGGTAACATAGTAACAAATCCAAATTGCTGCTCTCTTTGTAGGCAAGCAAGGCTTTGTTGCAACTGCAATTCTTACTTCTTCTTGAAATGTAGGGACGACAGTACATTCCATCACATCCATCTAGTGTACACAGGTAGGTCCATTGTGGCGGGCAGGCGAGCGGGCGGGCTGCTTTATTGGCTGTTTGCTGTTCCCCTACTCCACTCCACTATTTGACTGTTGTGCTGCATCAATCAATCAATCAATCAATCAATCAATCAATCAATCAATCAATCAATCAATCAATCAGTGGCTGGCTCAGGTGCAGCTCTTTAACTTACCTAAAAGGGAGGGCGGAGAGAAGACAAGGAAGGTGAATGAGGTGTTCCAATGTGAAATGCCGGAAACACAGAAACACAGACGACACACAACAAGAGGTGGCAATCTATTCATTAATTGCATTTAATCAATGAGCTCATTATCACTCATGCATTGTCCAACAGGTGTTGAAATAATGGGATTAAAAGGGGAGATCCCTTCAGAAAGACAGAAACAATAGCAAAGACAAAAAACACTTTTGGAATCTGCTTTTAGTCAACACATAAGGAAAGGGTGCACCGGTCCTGGAAATACTGCAATACCAGGTCAATGCGTGGAGTGGACAGAGCAAGCTCTATTTCCATCTCCCTGTTCTAAAAATCCATTTAATATATGGTCCCCAGATAGGGGACGTATCAGATATTAAACTGATAAGAACAGATACTACACTTGATCTTAGCCAAAAGGCCGAGAAGCGATAACCCGAACGGGCCGCGCGTTGCCCGAGCCTGCCCGATACTGCTGTTCAGCCCTTGCAGCGATTCAGCCTACTTCTAGGCAATTCCATGGGGCCCTGCAGGCTCACACACTCACAGCTACACGGGAGGTGAATAAAGGCCGGAGAGGAAGCCAGACAGGATTTGCTTCTTTTGCTTGCACCACAATGCAGTGCTGAAAGAGGAGGAATCTACATAAAAACGCCTTCCTGGCAACGCCCAAATGCCCTGCTGCCATGCAGATAAACACTGGCAGCGGCAGCAAGTGCATGCCCACAGCCACCCCTTGTTCCTTCACACCTTGTATCAGCTGTAATCCAGTCCAGTCCAGTGCTGCCTGCTGAGCAGCACTGACCAACACTGCCTGGGCCCAGGCTTTTATCTCTGAGGCCCCATTATGATGTCAGAAAGCTGGCTCTGGAATCCTGAGGGCTCCACTATGACACGTGCAAAGTTCCGTCTGAACTTTATATAAGACGGTGAGGCTCAGTCAGTCACTCAGTGTTGCCTGAGAGGGCAACACTGCAACAGCCGGCCGCCAGGCTGTCTTTTTTTTGCACAGCTAGTTGCCTCCAGGAGGCCACAAGAGGGAGACAAGGGACTGCAAAATGGAAAATAGGCATCCACCAACTTTACAGACAACTTCTCCTTGCTCCTACAACCTCCATCCTTGCACAGTTTGTTATTCTTCTAGGTAACATAGTAACAAATCCAAATTGCTGCTCTCTTTGTAGGCAAGCAAGGCTTTGTTGCAACTGCAATTCTTACTTCTTCTTGAAATGTAGGGACAACAGTACATTCCATCACATCCATCTAGTGTACACAGGTAGGTCCATTGTGGCGGGCAGGCGAGCGGGCGGGCTGCTTTATTGGCTGTTTGCTGTTCCCCTACTCCACTCCACTATTTGACTGTTGTGCTGCATCAATCAATCAATCAATCAATCAATCAATCAATCAATCAATCAATCAATCAATCAATCAGTGGCTGGCTCAGGTGCAGCTCTTTAACTTACCTAAAAGGGAGGGCGGAGAGAAGACAAGGAAGGTGAATGAGGTGTTCCAATGTGAAATGCCGGAAACACAGAAACACAGACGACACACAACAAGAGGTGGCAATCTATTCATTAATTGCATTTAATCAATGAGCTCATTATCACTCATGCATTGTCCAACAGGTGTTGAAATAATGGGATTAAAAGGGGAGATCCCTTCAGAAAGACAGAAACAATAGCAAAGACAAAAAACACTTTTGGAATCTGCTTTTAGTCAACACATAAGGAAAGGGTGCACCGGTCCTGGAAATACTGCAATACCAGGTCAATGCGTGGAGTGGACAGAGCAAGCTCTATTTCCATCTCCCTGTTCTAAAAATCCATTTAATATATGGTCCCCAGATAGGGGACGTATCAGATATTAAACTGATAAGAACAGATACTACACTTGATCTTAGCCAAAAGGCCGAGAAGCGATAACCCGAACGGGCCGCGCGTTGCCCGAGCCTGCCCGATACTGCTGTTCAGCCCTTGCAGCGATTCAGCCTACTTCTAGGCAATTCCATGGGGCCCTGCAGGCTCACACACTCACAGCTACACGGGAGGTGAATAAAGGCCGGAGAGGAAGCCAGACAGGATTTGCTTCTTTTGCTTGCACCACAATGCAGTGCTGAAAGAGGAGGAATCTACATAAAAACGCCTTCCTGGCAACGCCCAAATGCCCTGCTGCCATGCAGATAAACACTGGCAGCGGCAGCAAGTGCATGCCCACAGCCACCCCTTGTTCCTTCACACCTTGTATCAGCTGTAATCCAGTCCAGTCCAGTGCTGCCTGCTGAGCAGCACTGACCAACACTGCCTGGGCCCAGGCTTTTATCTCTGAGGCCCCATTATGATGTCAGAAAGCTGGCTCTGGAATCCTGAGGGCTCCACTATGACACGTGCAAAGTTCCGTCTGAACTTTATATAAGACGGTGAGGCTCAGTCAGTCACTCAGTGTTGCCTGAGAGGGCAACACTGCAACAGCCGGCCGCCAGGCTGTCTTTTTTTTTGCACAGCTAGTTGCCTCCAGGAGGCCACAAGAGGGAGACAAGGGACTGCAAAATGGAAAATAGGCATCCACCAACTTTACAGACAACTTCTCCTTGCTCCTACAACCTCCATCCTTGCACAGTTTGTTATTCTTCTAGGTAACATAGTAACAAATCCAAATTGCTGCTCTCTTTGTAGGCAAGCAAGGCTTTGTTGCAACTGCAATTCTTACTTCTTCTTGAAATGTAGGGACGACAGTACATTCCATCACATCCATCTAGTGTACACAGGTAGGTCCATTGTGGCGGGCAGGCGAGCGGGCGGGCTGCTTTATTGGCTGTTTGCTGTTCCCCTACTCCACTCCACTATTTGACTGTTGTGCTGCATCAATCAATCAATCAATCAATCAATCAATCAATCAGTGGCTGGCTCAGGTGCAGCTCTTTAACTTACCTAAAAGGGAGGGCGGAGAGAAGACAAGGAAGGTGAATGAGGTGTTCCAATGTGAAATGCCGGAAACACAGAAACACAGACGACACACAACAAGAGGTGGCAATCTATTCATTAATTGCATTTAATCAATGAGCTCATTATCACTCATGCATTGTCCAACAGGTGTTGAAATAATGGGATTAAAAGGGGAGATCCCTTCAGAAAGACAGAAACAATAGCAAAGACAAAAAACACTTTTGGAATCTGCTTTTAGTCAACACATAAGGAAAGGGTGCACCGGTCCTGGAAATACTGCAATACCAGGTCAATGCGTGGAGTGGACAGAGCAAGCTCTATTTCCATCTCCCTGTTCTAAAAATCCATTTAATATATGGTCCCCAGATAGGGGACGTATCAGATATTAAACTGATAAGAACAGATACTACACTTGATCTTAGCCAAAAGGCCGAGAAGCGATAACCCGAACGGGCCGCGCGTTGCCCGAGCCTGCCCGATACTGCTGTTCAGCCCTTGCAGCGATTCAGCCTACTTCTAGGCAATTCCATGGGGCCCTGCAGGCTCACACACTCACAGCTACACGGGAGGTGAATAAAGGCCGGAGAGGAAGCCAGACAGGATTTGCTTCTTTTGCTTGCACCACAATGCAGTGCTGAAAGAGGAGGAATCTACATAAAAACGCCTTCCTGGCAACGCCCAAATGCCCTGCTGCCATGCAGATAAACACTGGCAGCGGCAGCAAGTGCATGCCCACAGCCACCCCTTGTTCCTTCACACCTTGTATCAGCTGTAATCCAGTCCAGTCCAGTGCTGCCTGCTGAGCAGCACTGACCAACACTGCCTGGGCCCAGGCTTTTATCTCTGAGGCCCCATTATGATGTCAGAAAGCTGGCTCTGGAATCCTGAGGGCTCCACTATGACACGTGCAAAGTTCCGTCTGAACTTTATATAAGACGGTGAGGCTCAGTCAGTCACTCAGTGTTGCCTGAGAGGGCAACACTGCAACAGCCGGCCGCCAGGCTGTCTTTTTTTTGCACAGCTAGTTGCCTCCAGGAGGCCACAAGAGGGAGACAAGGGACTGCAAAATGGAAAATAGGCATCCACCAACTTTACAGACAACTTCTCCTTGCTCCTACAACCTCCATCCTTGCACAGTTTGTTATTCTTCTAGGTAACATAGTAACAAATCCAAATTGCTGCTCTCTTTGTAGGCAAGCAAGGCTTTGTTGCAACTGCAATTCTTACTTCTTCTTGAAATGTAGGGACGACAGTACATTCCATCACATCCATCTAGTGTACACAGGTAGGTCCATTGTGGCGGGCAGGCGAGCAGGCGGGCTGCTTTATTGGCTGTTTGCTGTTCCCCTACTCCACTCCACTATTTGACTGTTGTGCTGCATCAATCAATCAATCAATCAATCAATCAATCAGTGGCTGGCTCAGGTGCAGCTCTTTAACTTACCTAAAAGGGAGGGCGGAGAGAAGACAAGGAAGGTGAATGAGGTGTTCCAATGTGAAATGCCGGAAACACAGAAACACAGACGACACACAACAAGAGGTGGCAATCTATTCATTAATTGCATTTAATCAATGAGCTCATTATCACTCATGCATTGTCCAACAGGTGTTGAAATAATGGGATTAAAAGGGGAGATCCCTTCAGAAAGACAGAAACAATAGTAAAGACAAAAAACACTTTTGGAATCTGCTTTTAGTCAACACATAAGGAAAGGGTGCACCGGTCCTGGAAATACTGCAATACCAGGTCAATGCGTGGAGTGGACAGAGCAAGCTCTATTTCCATCTCCCTGTTCTAAAAATCCATTTAATATATGGTCCCCAGATAGGGGACGTATCAGATATTAAACTGATAAGAACAGATACTACACTTGATCTTAGCCAAAAGGCCGAGAAGCGATAACCCGAACGGGCCGCGCGTTGCCCGAGCCTGCCCGATACTGCTGTTCAGCCCTTGCAGCGATTCAGCCTACTTCTAGGCAATTCCATGGGGCCCTGCAGGCTCACACACTCACAGCTACACGGGAGGTGAATAAAGGCCGGAGAGGAAGCCAGACAGGATTTGCTTCTTTTGCTTGCACCACAATGCAGTGCTGAAAGAGGAGGAATCTACATAAAAACGCCTTCCTGGCAACGCCCAAATGCCCTGCTGCCATGCAGATAAACACTGGCAGCGGCAGCAAGTGCATGCCCACAGCCACCCCTTGTTCCTTCACACCTTGTATCAGCTGTAATCCAGTCCAGTCCAGTGCTGCCTGCTGAGCAGCACTGACCAACACTGCCTGGGCCCAGGCTTTTATCTCTGAGGCCCCATTATGATGTCAGAAAGCTGGCTCTGGAATCCTGAGGGCTCCACTATGACACGTGCAAAGTTCCGTCTGAACTTTATATAAGACGGTGAGGCTCAGTCAGTCACTCAGTGTTGCCTGAGAGGGCAACACTGCAACAGCCGGCCGCCAGGCTGTCTTTTTTTTGCACAGCTAGTTGCCTCCAGGAGGCCACAAGAGGGAGACAAGGGACTGCAAAATGGAAAATAGGCATCCACCAACTTTACAGACAACTTCTCCTTGCTCCTACAACCTCTATCCTTGCACAGTTTGTTATTCTTCTAGGTAACATAGTAACAAATCCAAATTGCTGCTCTCTTTGTAGGCAAGCAAGGCTTTGTTGCAACTGCAATTCTTACTTCTTCTTGAAATGTAGGGACGACAGTACATTCCATCACATCCATCTAGTGTACACAGGTAGGTCCATTGTGGCGGGCAGGCGAGCGGGCGGGCTGCTTTATTGGCTGTTTGCTGTTCCCCTACTCCACTCCACTATTTGACTGTTGTGCTGCATCAATCAATCAATCAATCAATCAATCAATCAATCAATCAATCAGTGGCTGGCTCAGGTGCAGCTCTTTAACTTACCTAAAAGGGAGGGCGGAGAGAAGACAAGGAAGGTGAATGAGGTGTTCCAATGTGAAATGCCGGAAACACAGAAACACAGACGACACACAACAAGAGGTGGCAATCTATTCATTAATTGCATTTAATCAATGAGCTCATTATCACTCATGCATTGTCCAACAGGTGTTGAAATAATGGGATTAAAAGGGGAGATCCCTTCAGAAAGACAGAAACAATAGCAAAGACAAAAAACACTTTTGGAATCTGCTTTTAGTCAACACATAAGGAAAGGGTGCACCGGTCCTGGAAATACTGCAATACCAGGTCAATGCGTGGAGTGGACAGAGCAAGCTCTACTTCCATCTCCCTGTTCTAAAAATCCATTTAATATATGGTCCCCAGATAGGGGACGTATCAGATATTAAACTGATAAGAACAGATACTACACTTGATCTTAGCCAAAAGGCCGAGAAGCGATAACCCGAACGGGCCGCGCGTTGCCCGAGCCTGCCCGATACTGCTGTTCAGCCCTTGCAGCGATTCAGCCTACTTCTAGGCAATTCCATGGGGCCCTGCAGGCTCACACACTCACAGCTACACGGGAGGTGAATAAAGGCCGGAGAGGAAGCCAGACAGGATTTGCTTCTTTTGCTTGCACCACAATGCAGTGCTGAAAGAGGAGGAATCTACATAAAAACGCCTTCCTGGCAACGCCCAAATGCCCTGCTGCCATGCAGATAAACACTGGCAGCGGCAGCAAGTGCATGCCCACAGCCACCCCTTGTTCCTTCTCACCTTGTATCAGCTGTAATCCAGTCCAGTCCAGTGCTGCCTGCTGAGCAGCACTGACCAACACTGCCTGGGCCCAGGCTTTTATCTCTGAGGCCCCATTATGATGTCAGAAAGCTGGCTCTGGAATCCTGAGGGCTCCACTATGACACGTGCAAAGTTCCGTCTGAACTTTATATAAGACGGTGAGGCTCAGTCAGTCACTCAGTGTTGCCTGAGAGGGCAACACTGCAACAGCCGGCCGCCAGGCTGTCTTTTTTTTGCACAGCTAGTTGCCTCCAGGAGGCCACAAGAGGGAGACAAGGGACTGCAAAATGGAAAATAGGCATCCACCAACTTTACAGACAACTTCTCCTTGCTCCTACAACCTCCATCCTTGCACAGTTTGTTATTCTTCTAGGTAACATAGTAACAAATCCAAATTGCTGCTCTCTTTGTAGGCAAGCAAGGCTTTGTTGCAACTGCAATTCTTACTTCTTCTTGAAATGTAGGGACGACAGTACATTCCATCACATCCATCTAGTGTACACAGGTAGGTCCATTGTGGCGGGCAGGCGAGCGGGCGGGCTGCTTTATTGGCTGTTTGCTGTTCCCCTACTCCACTCCACTATTTGACTGTTGTGCTGCATCAATCAATCAATCAATCAATCAATCAATCAATCAATCAATCAATCAATCAATCAATCAATCAGTGGCTGGCTCAGGTGCAGCTCTTTAACTTACCTAAAAGGGAGGGCGGAGAGAAGACAAGGAAGGTGAATGAGGTGTTCCAATGTGAAATGCCGGAAACACAGAAACACAGACGACACACAACAAGAGGTGGCAATCTATTCATTAATTGCATTTAATCAATGAGCTCATTATCACTCATGCATTGTCCAACAGGTGTTGAAATAATGGGATTAAAAGGGGAGATCCCTTCAGAAAGACAGAAACAATAGTAAAGACAAAAAACACTTTTGGAATCTGCTTTTAGTCAACACATAAGGAAAGGGTGCACCGGTCCTGGAAATACTGCAATACCAGGTCAATGCGTGGAGTGGACAGAGCAAGCTCTATTTCCATCTCCCTGTTCTAAAAATCCATTTAATATATGGTCCCCAGATAGGGGACGTATCAGATATTAAACTGATAAGAACAGATACTACACTTGATCTTAGCCAAAAGGCCGAGAAGCGATAACCCGAACGGGCCGCGCGTTGCCCGAGCCTGCCCGATACTGCTGTTCAGCCCTTGCAGCGATTCAGCCTACTTCTAGGCAATTCCATGGGGCCCTGCAGGCTCACACACTCACAGCTACACGGGAGGTGAATAAAGGCCGGAGAGGAAGCCAGACAGGATTTGCTTCTTTTGCTTGCACCACAATGCAGTGCTGAAAGAGGAGGAATCTACATAAAAACGCCTTCCTGGCAACGCCCAAATGCCCTGCTGCCATGCAGATAAACACTGGCAGCGGCAGCAAGTGCATGCCCACAGCCACCCCTTGTTCCTTCACACCTTGTATCAGCTGTAATCCAGTCCAGTCCAGTGCTGCCTGCTGAGCAGCACTGACCAACACTGCCTGGGCCCAGGCTTTTATCTCTGAGGCCCCATTATGATGTCAGAAAGCTGGCTCTGGAATCCTGAGGGCTCCACTATGACACGTGCAAAGTTCCGTCTGAACTTTATATAAGACGGTGAGGCTCAGTCAGTCACTCAGTGTTGCCTGAGAGGGCAACACTGCAACAGCCGGCCGCCAGGCTGTCTTTTTTTTTGCACAGCTAGTTGCCTCCAGGAGGCCACAAGAGGGAGACAAGGGACTGCAAAATGGAAAATAGGCATCCACCAACTTTACAGACAACTTCTCCTTGCTCCTACAACCTCCATCCTTGCACAGTTTGTTATTCTTCTAGGTAACATAGTAACAAATCCAAATTGCTGCTCTCTTTGTAGGCAAGCAAGGCTTTGTTGCAACTGCAATTCTTACTTCTTCTTGAAATGTAGGGACGACAGTACATTCCATCACATCCATCTAGTGTACACAGGTAGGTCCATTGTGGCGGGCAGGCGAGCGGGCGGGCTGCTTTATTGGCTGTTTGCTGTTCCCCTACTCCACTCCACTATTTGACTGTTGTGCTGCATCAATCAATCAATCAATCAATCAATCAATCAATCAGTGGCTGGCTCAGGTGCAGCTCTTTAACTTACCTAAAAGGGAGGGCGGAGAGAAGACAAGGAAGGTGAATGAGGTGTTCCAATGTGAAATGCCGGAAACACAGAAACACAGACGACACACAACAAGAGGTGGCAATCTATTCATTAATTGCATTTAATCAATGAGCTCATTATCACTCATGCATTGTCCAACAGGTGTTGAAATAATGGGATTAAAAGGGGAGATCCCTTCAGAAAGACAGAAACAATAGCAAAGACAAAAAACACTTTTGGAATCTGCTTTTAGTCAACACATAAGGAAAGGGTGCACCGGTCCTGGAAATACTGCAATACCAGGTCAATGCGTGGAGTGGACAGAGCAAGCTCTATTTCCATCTCCCTGTTCTAAAAATCCATTTAATATATGGTCCCCAGATAGGGGACGTATCAGATATTAAACTGATAAGAACAGATACTACACTTGATCTTAGCCAAAAGGCCGAGAAGCGATAACCCGAACGGGCCGCGCGTTGCCCGAGCCTGCCCGATACTGCTGTTCAGCCCTTGCAGCGATTCAGCCTACTTCTAGGCAATTCCATGGGGCCCTGCAGGCTCACACACTCACAGCTACACGGGAGGTGAATAAAGGCCGGAGAGGAAGCCAGACAGGATTTGCTTCTTTTGCTTGCACCACAATGCAGTGCTGAAAGAGGAGGAATCTACATAAAAACGCCTTCCTGGCAACGCCCAAATGCCCTGCTGCCATGCAGATAAACACTGGCAGCGGCAGCAAGTGCATGCCCACAGCCACCCCTTGTTCCTTCACACCTTGTATCAGCTGTAATCCAGTCCAGTCCAGTGCTGCCTGCTGAGCAGCACTGACCAACACTGCCTGGGCCCAGGCTTTTATCTCTGAGGCCCCATTATGATGTCAGAAAGCTGGCTCTGGAATCCTGAGGGCTCCACTATGACACGTGCAAAGTTCCGTCTGAACTTTATATAAGACGGTGAGGCTCAGTCAGTCACTCAGTGTTGCCTGAGAGGGCAACACTGCAACAGCCGGCCGCCAGGCTGTCTTTTTTTTGCACAGCTAGTTGCCTCCAGGAGGCCACAAGAGGGAGACAAGGGACTGCAAAATGGAAAATAGGCATCCACCAACTTTACAGACAACTTCTCCTTGCTCCTACAACCTCCATCCTTGCACAGTTTGTTATTCTTCTAGGTAACATAGTAACAAATCCAAATTGCTGCTCTCTTTGTAGGCAAGCAAGGCTTTGTTGCAACTGCAATTCTTACTTCTTCTTGAAATGTAGGGACGACAGTACATTCCATCACATCCATCTAGTGTACACAGGTAGGTCCATTGTGGCGGGCAGGCGAGCGGGCGGGCTGCTTTATTGGCTGTTTGCTGTTCCCCTACTCCACTCCACTATTTGACTGTTGTGCTGCATCAATCAATCAATCAATCAATCAATCAATCAATCAATCAATCAATCAGTGGCTGGCTCAGGTGCAGCTCTTTAACTTACCTAAAAGGGAGGGCGGAGAGAAGACAAGGAAGGTGAATGAGGTGTTCCAATGTGAAATGCCGGAAACACAGAAACACAGACGACACACAACAAGAGGTGGCAATCTATTCATTAATTGCATTTAATCAATGAGCTCATTATCACTCATGCATTGTCCAACAGGTGTTGAAATAATGGGATTAAAAGGGGAGATCCCTTCAGAAAGACAGAAACAATAGTAAAGACAAAAAACACTTTTGGAATCTGCTTTTAGTCAACACATAAGGAAAGGGTGCACCGGTCCTGGAAATACTGCAATACCAGGTCAATGCGTGGAGTGGACAGAGCAAGCTCTATTTCCATCTCCCTGTTCTAAAAATCCATTTAATATATGGTCCCCAGATAGGGGACGTATCAGATATTAAACTGATAAGAACAGATACTACACTTGATCTTAGCCAAAAGGCCGAGAAGCGATAACCCGAACGGGCCGCGCGTTGCCCGAGCCTGCCCGATACTGCTGTTCAGCCCTTGCAGCGATTCAGCCTACTTCTAGGCAATTCCATGGGGCCCTGCAGGCTCACACACTCACAGCTACACGGGAGGTGAATAAAGGCCGGAGAGGAAGCCAGACAGGATTTGCTTCTTTTGCTTGCACCACAATGCAGTGCTGAAAGAGGAGGAATCTACATAAAAACGCCTTCCTGGCAACGCCCAAATGCCCTGCTGCCATGCAGATAAACACTGGCAGCGGCAGCAAGTGCATGCCCACAGCCACCCCTTGTTCCTTCACACCTTGTATCAGCTGTAATCCAGTCCAGTCCAGTGCTGCCTGCTGAGCAGCACTGACCAACACTGCCTGGGCCCAGGCTTTTATCTCTGAGGCCCCATTATGATGTCAGAAAGCTGGCTCTGGAATCCTGAGGGCTCCACTATGACACGTGCAAAGTTCCGTCTGAACTTTATATAAGACGGTGAGGCTCAGTCAGTCACTCAGTGTTGCCTGAGAGGGCAACACTGCAACAGCCGGCCGCCAGGCTGTCTTTTTTTTGCACAGCTAGTTGCCTCCAGGAGGCCACAAGAGGGAGACAAGGGACTGCAAAATGGAAAATAGGCATCCACCAACTTTACAGACAACTTCTCCTTGCTCCTACAACCTCCATCCTTGCACAGTTTGTTATTCTTCTAGGTAACATAGTAACAAATCCAAATTGCTGCTCTCTTTGTAGGCAAGCAAGGCTTTGTTGCAACTGCAATTCTTACTTCTTCTTGAAATGTAGGGACGACAGTACATTCCATCACATCCATCTAGTGTACACAGGTAGGTCCATTGTGGCGGGCAGGCGAGCGGGCGGTCTGCTTTATTGGCTGTTTGCTGTTCCCCTACTCCACTCCACTATTTGACTGTTGTGCTGCATCAATCAATCAATCAATCAATCAATCAATCAATCAATCAATCAGTGGCTGGCTCAGGTGCAGCTCTTTAACTTACCTAAAAGGGAGGGCGGAGAGAAGACAAGGAAGGTGAATGAGGTGTTCCAATGTGAAATGCCGGAAACACAGAAACACAGACGACACACAACAAGAGGTGGCAATCTATTCATTAATTGCATTTAATCAATGAGCTCATTATCACTCATGCATTGTCCAACAGGTGTTGAAATAATGGGATTAAAAGGGGAGATCCCTTCAGAAAGACAGAAACAATAGTAAAGACAAAAAACACTTTTGGAATCTGCTTTTAGTCAACACATAAGGAAAGGGTGCACCGGTCCTGGAAATACTGCAATACCAGGTCAATGCGTGGAGTGGACAGAGCAAGCTCTATTTCCATCTCCCTGTTCTAAAAATCCATTTAATATATGGTCCCCAGATAGGGGACGTATCAGATATTAAACTGATAAGAACAGATACTACACTTGATCTTAGCCAAAAGGCCGAGAAGCGATAACCCGAACGGGCCGCGCGTTGCCCGAGCCTGCCCGATACTGCTGTTCAGCCCTTGCAGCGATTCAGCCTACTTCTAGGCAATTCCATGGGGCCCTGCAGGCTCACACACTCACAGCTACACGGGAGGTGAATAAAGGCCGGAGAGGAAGCCAGACAGGATTTGCTTCTTTTGCTTGCACCACAATGCAGTGCTGAAAGAGGAGGAATCTACATAAAAACGCCTTCCTGGCAACGCCCAAATGCCCTGCTGCCATGCAGATAAACACTGGCAGCGGCAGCAAGTGCATGCCCACAGCCACCCCTTGTTCCTTCACACCTTGTATCAGCTGTAATCCAGTCCAGTCCAGTGCTGCCTGCTGAGCAGCACTGACCAACACTGCCTGGGCCCAGGCTTTTATCTCTGAGGCCCCATTATGATGTCAGAAAGCTGGCTCTGGAATCCTGAGGGCTCCACTATGACACGTGCAAAGTTCCGTCTGAACTTTATATAAGACGGTGAGGCTCAGTCAGTCACTCAGTGTTGCCTGAGAGGGCAACACTGCAACAGCCGGCCGCCAGGCTGTCTTTTTTTTGCACAGCTAGTTGCCTCCAGGAGGCCACAAGAGGGAGACAAGGGACTGCAAAATGGAAAATAGGCATCCACCAACTTTACAGACAACTTCTCCTTGCTCCTACAACCTCCATCCTTGCACAGTTTGTTATTCTTCTAGGTAACATAGTAACAAATCCAAATTGCTGCTCTCTTTGTAGGCAAGCAAGGCTTTGTTGCAACTGCAATTCTTACTTCTTCTTGAAATGTAGGGACGACAGTACATTCCATCACATCCATCTAGTGTACACAGGTAGGTCCATTGTGGCGGGCAGGCGAGCGGGCGGGCTGCTTTATTGGCTGTTTGCTGTTCCCCTACTCCACTCCACTATTTGACTGTTGTGCTGCATCAATCAATCAATCAATCAATCAATCAATCAATCAATCAATCAGTGGCTGGCTCAGGTGCAGCTCTTTAACTTACCTAAAAGGGAGGGCGGAGAGAAGACAAGGAAGGTGAATGAGGTGTTCCAATGTGAAATGCCGGAAACACAGAAACACAGACGACACACAACAAGAGGTGGCAATCTATTCATTAATTGCATTTAATCAATGAGCTCATTATCACTCATGCATTGTCCAACAGGTGTTGAAATAATGGGATTAAAAGGGGAGATCCCTTCAGAAAGACAGAAACAATAGCAAAGACAAAAAACACTTTTGGAATCTGCTTTTAGTCAACACATAAGGAAAGGGTGCACCGGTCCTGGAAATACTGCAATACCAGGTCAATGCGTGGAGTGGACAGAGCAAGCTCTATTTCCATCTCCCTGTTCTAAAAATCCATTTAATATATGGTCCCCAGATAGGGGACGTATCAGATATTAAACTGATAAGAACAGATACTACACTTGATCTTAGCCAAAAGGCCGAGAAGCGATAACCCGAACGGGCCGCGCGTTGCCCGAGCCTGCCCGATACTGCTGTTCAGCCCTTGCAGCGATTCAGCCTACTTCTAGGCAATTCCATGGGGCCCTGCAGGCTCACACACTCACAGCTACACGGGAGGTGAATAAAGGCCGGAGAGGAAGCCAGACAGGATTTGCTTCTTTTGCTTGCACCACAATGCAGTGCTGAAAGAGGAGGAATCTACATAAAAACGCCTTCCTGGCAACGCCCAAATGCCCTGCTGCCATGCAGATAAACACTGGCAGCGGCAGCAAGTGCATGCCCACAGCCACCCCTTGTTCCTTCACACCTTGTATCAGCTGTAATCCAGTCCAGTCCAGTGCTGCCTGCTGAGCAGCACTGACCAACACTGCCTGGGCCCAGGCTTTTATCTCTGAGGCCCCATTATGATGTCAGAAAGCTGGCTCTGGAATCCTGAGGGCTCCACTATGACACGTGCAAAGTTCCGTCTGAACTTTATATAAGACGGTGAGGCTCAGTCAGTCACTCAGTGTTGCCTGAGAGGGCAACACTGCAACAGCCGGCCGCCAGGCTGTCTTTTTTTTTGCACAGCTAGTTGCCTCCAGGAGGCCACAAGAGGGAGACAAGGGACTGCAAAATGGAAAATAGGCATCCACCAACTTTACAGACAACTTCTCCTTGCTCCTACAACCTCCATCCTTGCACAGTTTGTTATTCTTCTAGGTAACATAGTAACAAATCCAAATTGCTGCTCTCTTTGTAGGCAAGCAAGGCTTTGTTGCAACTGCAATTCTTACTTCTTCTTGAAATGTAGGGACGACAGTACATTCCATCACATCCATCTAGTGTACACAGGTAGGTCCATTGTGGCGGGCAGGCGAGCGGGCGGGCTGCTTTATTGGCTGTTTGCTGTTCCCCTACTCCACTCCACTATTTGACTGTTGTGCTGCATCAATCAATCAATCAATCAATCAATCAATCAATCAATCAATCAATCAATCAATCAATCAATCAGTGGCTGGCTCAGGTGCAGCTCTTTAACTTACCTAAAAGGGAGGGCGGAGAGAAGACAAGGAAGGTGAATGAGGTGTTCCAATGTGAAATGCCGGAAACACAGAAACACAGACGACACACAACAAGAGGTGGCAATCTATTCATTAATTGCATTTAATCAATGAGCTCATTATCACTCATGCATTGTCCAACAGGTGTTGAAATAATGGGATTAAAAGGGGAGATCCCTTCAGAAAGACAGAAACAATAGCAAAGACAAAAAACACTTTTGGAATCTGCTTTTAGTCAACACATAAGGAAAGGGTGCACCGGTCCTGGAAATACTGCAATACCAGGTCAATGCGTGGAGTGGACAGAGCAAGCTCTATTTCCATCTCCCTGTTCTAAAAATCCATTTAATATATGGTCCCCAGATAGGGGACGTATCAGATATTAAACTGATAAGAACAGATACTACACTTGATCTTAGCCAAAAGGCCGAGAAGCGATAACCCGAACGGGCCGCGCGTTGCCCGAGCCTGCCCGATACTGCTGTTCAGCCCTTGCAGCGATTCAGCCTACTTCTAGGCAATTCCATGGGGCCCTGCAGGCTCACACACTCACAGCTACACGGGAGGTGAATAAAGGCCGGAGAGGAAGCCAGACAGGATTTGCTTCTTTTGCTTGCACCACAATGCAGTGCTGAAAGAGGAGGAATCTACATAAAAACGCCTTCCTGGCAACGCCCAAATGCCCTGCTGCCATGCAGATAAACACTGGCAGCGGCAGCAAGTGCATGCCCACAGCCACCCCTTGTTCCTTCACACCTTGTATCAGCTGTAATCCAGTCCAGTCCAGTGCTGCCTGCTGAGCAGCACTGACCAACACTGCCTGGGCCCAGGCTTTTATCTCTGAGGCCCCATTATGATGTCAGAAAGCTGGCTCTGGAATCCTGAGGGCTCCACTATGACACGTGCAAAGTTCCGTCTGAACTTTATATAAGACGGTGAGGCTCAGTCAGTCACTCAGTGTTGCCTGAGAGGGCAACACTGCAACAGCCGGCCGCCAGGCTGTCTTTTTTTTGCACAGCTAGTTGCCTCCAGGAGGCCACAAGAGGGAGACAAGGGACTGCAAAATGGAAAATAGGCATCCACCAACTTTACAGACAACTTCTCCTTGCTCCTACAACCTCCATCCTTGCACAGTTTGTTATTCTTCTAGGTAACATAGTAACAAATCCAAATTGCTGCTCTCTTTGTAGGCAAGCAAGGCTTTGTTGCAACTGCAATTCTTACTTCTTCTTGAAATGTAGGGACGACAGTACATTCCATCACATCCATCTAGTGTACACAGGTAGGTCCATTGTGGCGGGCAGGCGAGCGGGCGGGCTGCTTTATTGGCTGTTTGCTGTTCCCCTACTCCACTCCACTATTTGACTGTTGTGCTGCATCAATCAATCAATCAATCAATCAATCAATCAATCAATCAGTGGCTGGCTCAGGTGCAGCTCTTTAACTTACCTAAAAGGGAGGGCGGAGAGAAGACAAGGAAGGTGAATGAGGTGTTCCAATGTGAAATGCCGGAAACACAGAAACACAGACGACACACAACAAGAGGTGGCAATCTATTCATTAATTGCATTTAATCAATTAGCTCATTATCACTCATGCATTGTCCAACAGGTGTTGAAATAATGGGATTAAAAGGGGAGATCCCTTCAGAAAGACAGAAACAATAGCAAAGACAAAAAACACTTTTGGAATCTGCTTTTAGTCAACACATAAGGAAAGGGTGCACCGGTCCTGGAAATACTGCAATACCAGGTCAATGCGTGGAGTGGACAGAGCAAGCTCTATTTCCATCTCCCTGTTCTAAAAATCCATTTAATATATGGTCCCCAGATAGGGGACGTATCAGATATTAAACTGATAAGAACAGATACTACACTTGATCTTAGCCAAAAGGCCGAGAAGCGATAACCCGAACGGGCCGCGCGTTGCCCGAGCCTGCCCGATACTGCTGTTCAGCCCTTGCAGCGATTCAGCCTACTTCTAGGCAATTCCATGGGGCCCTGCAGGCTCACACACTCACAGCTACACGGGAGGTGAATAAAGGCCGGAGAGGAAGCCAGACAGGATTTGCTTCTTTTGCTTGCACCACAATGCAGTGCTGAAAGAGGAGGAATCTACATAAAAACGCCTTCCTGGCAACGCCCAAATGCCCTGCTGCCATGCAGATAAACACTGGCAGCGGCAGCAAGTGCATGCCCACAGCCACCCCTTGTTCCTTCACACCTTGTATCAGCTGTAATCCAGTCCAGTCCAGTGCTGCCTGCTGAGCAGCACTGACCAACACTGCCTGGGCCCAGGCTTTTATCTCTGAGGCCCCATTATGATGTCAGAAAGCTGGCTCTGGAATCCTGAGGGCTCCACTATGACACGTGCAAAGTTCCGTCTGAACTTTATATAAGACGGTGAGGCTCAGTCAGTCACTCAGTGTTGCCTGAGAGGGCAACACTGCAACAGCCGGCCGCCAGGCTGTCTTTTTTTTGCACAGCTAGTTGCCTCCAGGAGGCCACAAGAGGGAGACAAGGGACTGCAAAATGGAAAATAGGCATCCACCAACTTTACAGACAACTTCTCCTTGCTCCTACAACCTCCATCCTTGCACAGTTTGTTATTCTTCTAGGTAACATAGTAACAAATCCAAATTGCTGCTCTCTTTGTAGGCAAGCAAGGCTTTGTTGCAACTGCAATTCTTACTTCTTCTTGAAATGTAGGGACGACAGTACATTCCATCACATCCATCTAGTGTACACAGGTAGGTCCATTGTGGCGGGCAGGCGAGCGGGCGGGCTGCTTTATTGGCTGTTTGCTGTTCCCCTACTCCACTCCACTATTTGACTGTTGTGCTGCATCAATCAATCAATCAATCAATCAATCAATCAATCAATCAATCAGTGGCTGGCTCAGGTGCAGCTCTTTAACTTACCTAAAAGGGAGGGCGGAGAGAAGACAAGGAAGGTGAATGAGGTGTTCCAATGTGAAATGCCGGAAACACAGAAACACAGACGACACACAACAAGAGGTGGCAATCTATTCATTAATTGCATTTAATCAATGAGCTCATTATCACTCATGCATTGTCCAACAGGTGTTGAAATAATGGGATTAAAAGGGGAGATCCCTTCAGAAAGACAGAAACAATAGCAAAGACAAAAAACACTTTTGGAATCTGCTTTTAGTCAACACATAAGGAAAGGGTGCACCGGTCCTGGAAATACTGCAATACCAGGTCAATGCGTGGAGTGGACAGAGCAAGCTCTATTTCCATCTCCCTGTTCTAAAAATCCATTTAATATATGGTCCCCAGATAGGGGACGTATCAGATATTAAACTGATAAGAACAGATACTACACTTGATCTTAGCCAAAAGGCCGAGAAGCGATAACCCGAACGGGCCGCGCGTTGCCCGAGCCTGCCCGATACTGCTGTTCAGCCCTTGCAGCGATTCAGCCTACTTCTAGGCAATTCCATGGGGCCCTGCAGGCTCACACACTCACAGCTACACGGGAGGTGAATAAAGGCCGGAGAGGAAGCCAGACAGGATTTGCTTCTTTTGCTTGCACCACAATGCAGTGCTGAAAGAGGAGGAATCTACATAAAAACGCCTTCCTGGCAACGCCCAAATGCCCTGCTGCCATGCAGATAAACACTGGCAGCGGCAGCAAGTGCATGCCCACAGCCACCCCTTGTTCCTTCACACCTTGTATCAGCTGTAATCCAGTCCAGTCCAGTGCTGCCTGCTGAGCAGCACTGACCAACACTGCCTGGGCCCAGGCTTTTATCTCTGAGGCCCCATTATGATGTCAGAAAGCTGGCTCTGGAATCCTGAGGGCTCCACTATGACACGTGCAAAGTTCCGTCTGAACTTTATATAAGACGGTGAGGCTCAGTCAGTCACTCAGTGTTGCCTGAGAGGGCAACACTGCAACAGCCGGCCGCCAGGCTGTCTTTTTTTTGCACAGCTAGTTGCCTCCAGGAGGCCACAAGAGGGAGACAAGGGACTGCAAAATGGAAAATAGGCATCCACCAACTTTACAGACAACTTCTCCTTGCTCCTACAACCTCCATCCTTGCACAGTTTGTTATTCTTCTAGGTAACATAGTAACAAATCCAAATTGCTGCTCTCTTTGTAGGCAAGCAAGGCTTTGTTGCAACTGCAATTCTTACTTCTTCTTGAAATGTAGGGACGACAGTACATTCCATCACATCCATCTAGTGTACACAGGTAGGTCCATTGTGGCGGGCAGGCGAGCGGGCGGGCTGCTTTATTGGCTGTTTGCTGTTCCCCTACTCCACTCCACTATTTGACTGTTGTGCTGCATCAATCAATCAATCAATCAATCAATCAATCAATCAATCAATCAATCAATCAATCAATCAATCAATCAATCAGTGGCTGGCTCAGGTGCAGCTCTTTAACTTACCTAAAAGGGAGGGCGGAGAGAAGACAAGGAAGGTGAATGAGGTGTTCCAATGTGAAATGCCGGAAACACAGAAACACAGACGACACACAACAAGAGGTGGCAATCTATTCATTAATTGCATTTAATCAATGAGCTCATTATCACTCATGCATTGTCCAACAGGTGTTGACATAATGGGATTAAAAGGGGAGATCCCTTCAGAAAGACAGAAACAATAGCAAAGACAAAAAACACTTTTGGAATCTGCTTTTAGTCAACACATAAGGAAAGGGTGCACCGGTCCTGGAAATACTGCAATACCAGGTCAATGCGTGGAGTGGACAGAGCAAGCTCTATTTCCATCTCCCTGTTCTAAAAATCCATTTAATATATGGTCCCCAGATAGGGGACGTATCAGATATTAAACTGATAAGAACAGATACTACACTTGATCTTAGCCAAAAGGCCGAGAAGCGATAACCCGAACGGGCCGCGCGTTGCCCGAGCCTGCCCGATACTGCTGTTCAGCCCTTGCAGCGATTCAGCCTACTTCTAGGCAATTCCATGGGGCCCTGCAGGCTCACACACTCACAGCTACACGGGAGGTGAATAAAGGCCGGAGAGGAAGCCAGACAGGATTTGCTTCTTTTGCTTGCACCACAATGCAGTGCTGAAAGAGGAGGAATCTACATAAAAACGCCTTCCTGGCAACGCCCAAATGCCCTGCTGCCATGCAGATAAACACTGGCAGCGGCAGCAAGTGCATGCCCACAGCCACCCCTTGTTCCTTCACACCTTGTATCAGCTGTAATCCAGTCCAGTCCAGTGCTGCCTGCTGAGCAGCACTGACCAACACTGCCTGGGCCCAGGCTTTTATCTCTGAGGCCCCATTATGATGTCAGAAAGCTGGCTCTGGAATCCTGAGGGCTCCACTATGACACGTGCAAAGTTCCGTCTGAACTTTATATAAGACGGTGAGGCTCAGTCAGTCACTCAGTGTTGCCTGAGAGGGCAACACTGCAACAGCCGGCCGCCAGGCTGTCTTTTTTTTGCACAGCTAGTTGCCTCCAGGAGGCCACAAGAGGGAGACAAGGGACTGCAAAATGGAAAATAGGCATCCACCAACTTTACAGACAACTTCTCCTTGCTCCTACAACCTCCATCCTTGCACAGTTTGTTATTCTTCTAGGTAACATAGTAACAAATCCAAATTGCTGCTCTCTTTGTAGGCAAGCAAGGCTTTGTTGCAACTGCAATTCTTACTTCTTCTTGAAATGTAGGGACGACAGTACATTCCATCACATCCATCTAGTGTACACAGGTAGGTCCATTGTGGCGGGCAGGCGAGCGGGCGGGCTGCTTTATTGGCTGTTTGCTGTTCCCCTACTCCACTCCACTATTTGACTGTTGTGCTGCATCAATCAATCAATCAATCAATCAATCAATCAATCAATCAATCAATCAGTGGCTGGCTCAGGTGCAGCTCTTTAACTTACCTAAAAGGGAGGGCGGAGAGAAGACAAGGAAGGTGAATGAGGTGTTCCAATGTGAAATGCCGGAAACACAGAAACACAGACGACACACAACAAGAGGTGGCAATCTATTCATTAATTGCATTTAATCAATGAGCTCATTATCACTCATGCATTGTCCAACAGGTGTTGAAATAATGGGATAAAAAGGGGAGATCCCTTCAGAAAGACAGAAACAATAGCAAAGACAAAAAACACTTTTGGAATCTGCTTTTAGTCAACACATAAGGAAAGGGTGCACCGGTCCTGGAAATACTGCAATACCAGGTCAATGCGTGGAGTGGACAGAGCAAGCTCTATTTCCATCTCCCTGTTCTAAAAATCCATTTAATATATGGTCCCCAGATAGGGGACGTATCAGATATTAAACTGATAAGAACAGATACTACACTTGATCTTAGCCAAAAGGCCGAGAAGCGATAACCCGAACGGGCCGCGCGTTGCCCGAGCCTGCCCGATACTGCTGTTCAGCCCTTGCAGCGATTCAGCCTACTTCTAGGCAATTCCATGGGGCCCTGCAGGCTCACACACTCACAGCTACACGGGAGGTGAATAAAGGCCGGAGAGGAAGCCAGACAGGATTTGCTTCTTTTGCTTGCACCACAATGCAGTGCTGAAAGAGGAGGAATCTACATAAAAACGCCTTCCTGGCAACGCCCAAATGCCCTGCTGCCATGCAGATAAACACTGGCAGCGGCAGCAAGTGCATGCCCACAGCCACCCCTTGTTCCTTCACACCTTGTATCAGCTGTAATCCAGTCCAGTCCAGTGCTGCCTGCTGAGCAGCACTGACCAACACTGCCTGGGCCCAGGCTTTTATCTCTGAGGCCCCATTATGATGTCAGAAAGCTGGCTCTGGAATCCTGAGGGCTCCACTATGACACGTGCAAAGTTCCGTCTGAACTTTATATAAGACGGTGAGGCTCAGTCAGTCACTCAGTGTTGCCTGAGAGGGCAACACTGCAACAGCCGGCCGCCAGGCTGTCTTTTTTTTGCACAGCTAGTTGCCTCCAGGAGGCCACAAGAGGGAGACAAGGGACTGCAAAATGGAAAATAGGCATCCACCAACTTTACAGACAACTTCTCCTTGCTCCTACAACCTCCATCCTTGCACAGTTTGTTATTCTTCTAGGTAACATAGTAACAAATCCAAATTGCTGCTCTCTTTGTAGGCAAGCAAGGCTTTGTTGCAACTGCAATTCTTACTTCTTCTTGAAATGTAGGGACGACAGTACATTCCATCACATCCATCTAGTGTACACAGGTAGGTCCATTGTGGCGGGCAGGCGAGCGGGCGGGCTGCTTTATTGGCTGTTTGCTGTTCCCCTACTCCACTCCACTATTTGACTGTTGTGCTGCATCAATCAATCAATCAATCAATCAATCAATCAATCAATCAGTGGCTGGCTCAGGTGCAGCTCTTTAACTTACCTAAAAGGGAGGGCGGAGAGAAGACAAGGAAGGTGAATGAGGTGTTCCAATGTGAAATGCCGGAAACACAGAAACACAGACGACACACAACAAGAGGTGGCAATCTATTCATTAATTGCATTTAATCAATGAGCTCATTATCACTCATGCATTGTCCAGCAGGTGTTGAAATAATGGGATTAAAAGGGGAGATCCCTTCAGAAAGACAGAAACAATAGCAAAGACAAAAAACACTTTTGGAATCTGCTTTTAGTCAACACATAAGGAAAGGGTGCACCGGTCCTGGAAATACTGCAATACCAGGTCAATGCGTGGAGTGGACAGAGCAAGCTCTATTTCCATCTCCCTGTTCTAAAAATCCATTTAATATATGGTCCCCAGATAGGGGACGTATCAGATATTAAACTGATAAGAACAGATACTACACTTGATCTTAGCCAAAAGGCCGAGAAGCGATAACCCGAACGGGCCGCGCGTTGCCCGAGCCTGCCCGATACTGCTGTTCAGCCCTTGCAGCGATTCAGCCTACTTCTAGGCAATTCCATGGGGCCCTGCAGGCTCACACACTCACAGCTACACGGGAGGTGAATAAAGGCCGGAGAGGAAGCCAGACAGGATTTGCTTCTTTTGCTTGCACCACAATGCAGTGCTGAAAGAGGAGGAATCTACATAAAAACGCCTTCCTGGCAACGCCCAAATGCCCTGCTGCCATGCAGATAAACACTGGCAGCGGCAGCAAGTGCATGCCCACAGCCACCCCTTGTTCCTTCACACCTTGTATCAGCTGTAATCCAGTCCAGTCCAGTGCTGCCTGCTGAGCAGCACTGACCAACACTGCCTGGGCCCAGGCTTTTATCTCTGAGGCCCCATTATGATGTCAGAAAGCTGGCTCTGGAATCCTGAGGGCTCCACTATGACACGTGCAAAGTTCCGTCTGAACTTTATATAAGACGGTGAGGCTCAGTCAGTCACTCAGTGTTGCCTGAGAGGGCAACACTGCAACAGCCGGCCGCCAGGCTGTCTTTTTTTTGCACAGCTAGTTGCCTCCAGGAGGCCACAAGAGGGAGACAAGGGACTGCAAAATGGAAAATAGGCATCCACCAACTTTACAGACAACTTCTCCTTGCTCCTACAACCTCCATCCTTGCACAGTTTGTTATTCTTCTAGGTAACATAGTAACAAATCCAAATTGCTGCTCTCTTTGTAGGCAAGCAAGGCTTTGTTGCAACTGCAATTCTTACTTCTTCTTGAAATGTAGGGACGACAGTACATTCCATCACATCCATCTAGTGTACACAGGTAGGTCCATTGTGGCGGGCAGGCGAGCGGGCGGGCTGCTTTATTGGCTGTTTGCTGTTCCCCTACTCCACTCCACTATTTGACTGTTGTGCTGCATCAATCAATCAATCAATCAATCAATCAATCAATCAATCAATCAATCAATCAATCAATCAATCAATTAATCAATCAATCAATCAATCAGTGGCTGGCTCAGGTGCAGCTCTTTAACTTACCTAAAAGGGAGGGCGGAGAGAAGACAAGGAAGGTGAATGAGGTGTTCCAATGTGAAATGCCGGAAACACAGAAACACAGACGACACACAACAAGAGGTGGCAATCTATTCATTAATTGCATTTAATCAATGAGCTCATTATCACTCATGCATTGTCCAACAGGTGTTGAAATAATGGGATTAAAAGGGGAGATCCCTTCAGAAAGACAGAAACAATAGCAAAGACAAAAAACACTTTTGGAATCTGCTTTTAGTCAACACATAAGGAAAGGGTGCACCGGTCCTGGAAATACTGCAATACCAGGTCAATGCGTGGAGTGGACAGAGCAAGCTCTATTTCCATCTCCCTGTTCTAAAAATCCATTTAATATATGGTCCCCAGATAGGGGACGTATCAGATATTAAACTGATAAGAACAGATACTACACTTGATCTTAGCCAAAAGGCCGAGAAGCGATAACCCGAACGGGCCGCGCGTTGCCCGAGCCTGCCCGATACTGCTGTTCAGCCCTTGCAGCGATTCAGCCTACTTCTAGGCAATTCCATGGGGCCCTGCAGGCTCACACACTCACAGCTACACGGGAGGTGAATAAAGGCCGGAGAGGAAGCCAGACAGGATTTGCTTCTTTTGCTTGCACCACAATGCAGTGCTGAAAGAGGAGGAATCTACATAAAAACGCCTTCCTGGCAACGCCCAAATGCCCTGCTGCCATGCAGATAAACACTGGCAGCGGCAGCAAGTGCATGCCCACAGCCACCCCTTGTTCCTTCACACCTTGTATCAGCTGTAATCCAGTCCAGTCCAGTGCTGCCTGCTGAGCAGCACTGACCAACACTGCCTGGGCCTAGGCTTTTATCTCTGAGGCCCCATTATGATGTCAGAAAGCTGGCTCTGGAATCCTGAGGGCTCCACTATGACACGTGCAAAGTTCCGTCTGAACTTTATATAAGACGGTGAGGCTCAGTCAGTCACTCAGTGTTGCCTGAGAGGGCAACACTGCAACAGCCGGCCGCCAGGCTGTCTTTTTTTTGCACAGCTAGTTGCCTCCAGGAGGCCACAAGAGGGAGACAAGGGACTGCAAAATGGAAAATAGGCATCCACCAACTTTACAGACAACTTCTCCTTGCTCCTACAACCTCCATCCTTGCACAGTTTGTTATTCTTCTAGGTAACATAGTAACAAATCCAAATTGCTGCTCTCTTTGTAGGCAAGCAAGGCTTTGTTGCAACTGCAATTCTTACTTCTTCTTGAAATGTAGGGACGACAGTACATTCCATCACATCCATCTAGTGTACACAGGTAGGTCCATTGTGGCGGGCAGGCGAGCGGGCGGGCTGCTTTATTGGCTGTTTGCTGTTCCCCTACTCCACTCCACTATTTGACTGTTGTGCTGCATCAATCAATCAATCAATCAATCAATCAATCAATCAATCAATCAATCAATCAGTGGCTGGCTCAGGTGCAGCTCTTTAACTTACCTAAAAGGGAGGGCGGAGAGAAGACAAGGAAGGTGAATGAGGTGTTCCAATGTGAAATGCCGGAAACACAGAAACACAGACGACACACAACAAGAGGTGGCAATCTATTCATTAATTGCATTTAATCAATGAGCTCATTATCACTCATGCATTGTCCAACAGGTGTTGAAATAATGGGATTAAAAGGGGAGATCCCTTCAGAAAGACAGAAACAATAGCAAAGACAAAAAACACTTTTGGAATCTGCTTTTAGTCAACACATAAGGAAAGGGTGCACCGGTCCTGGAAATACTGCAATACCAGGTCAATGCGTGGAGTGGACAGAGCAAGCTCTATTTCCATCTCCCTGTTCTAAAAATCCATTTAATATATGGTCCCCAGATAGGGGACGTATCAGATATTAAACTGATAAGAACAGATACTACACTTGATCTTAGCCAAAAGGCCGAGAAGCGATAACCCGAACGGGCCGCGCGTTGCCCGAGCCTGCCCGATACTGCTGTTCAGCCCTTGCAGCGATTCAGCCTACTTCTAGGCAATTCCATGGGGCCCTGCAGGCTCACACACTCACAGCTACACGGGAGGTGAATAAAGGCCGGAGAGGAAGCCAGACAGGATTTGCTTCTTTTGCTTGCACCACAATGCAGTGCTGAAAGAGGAGGAATCTACATAAAAACGCCTTCCTGGCAACGCCCAAATGCCCTGCTGCCATGCAGATAAACACTGGCAGCGGCAGCAAGTGCATGCCCACAGCCACCCCTTGTTCCTTCACACCTTGTATCAGCTGTCTGTAATCCAGTCCAGTCCAGTGCTGCCTGCTGAGCAGCACTGACCAACACTGCCTGGGCCCAGGCTTTTATCTCTGAGGCCCCATAATGATGTCAGAAAGCTGGCTCTGGAATCCTGAGGGCTCCACTATGACACGTGCAAAGTTCCGTCTGAACTTTATATAAGACGGTGAGGCTCAGTCAGTCACTCAGTGTTGCCTGAGAGGGCAACACTGCAACAGCCGGCCGCCAGGCTGTCTTTTTTTTGCACAGCTAGTTGCCTCCAGGAGGCCACAAGAGGGAGACAAGGGACTGCAAAATGGAAAATAGGCATCCACCAACTTTACAGACAACTTCTCCTTGCTCCTACAACCTCCATCCTTGCACAGTTTGTTATTCTTCTAGGTAACATAGTAACAAATCCAAATTGCTGCTCTCTTTGTAGGCAAGCAAGGCTTTGTTGCAACTGCAATTCTTACTTCTTCTTGAAATGTAGGGACGACAGTACATTCCATCACATCCATCTAGTGTACACAGGTAGGTCCATTGTGGCGGGCAGGCGAGCGGGCGGGCTGCTTTATTGGCTGTTTGCTGTTCCCCTACTCCACTCCACTATTTGACTGTTGTGCTGCATCAATCAATCAATCAATCAATCAATCAATCAATCAATCAATCAATCAGTGGCTGGCTCAGGTGCAGCTCTTTAACTTACCTAAAAGGGAGGGCGGAGAGAAGACAAGGAAGGTGAATGAGGTGTTCCAATGTGAAATGCCGGAAACACAGAAACACAGACGACACACAACAAGAGGTGGCAATCTATTCATTAATTGCATTTAATCAATGAGCTCATTATCACTCATGCATTGTCCAACAGGTGTTGAAATAATGGGATTAAAAGGGGAGATCCCTTCAGAAAGACAGAAACAATAGCAAAGACAAAAAACACTTTTGGAATCTGCTTTTAGTCAACACATAAGGAAAGGGTGCACCGGTCCTGGAAATACTGCAATACCAGGTCAATGCGTGGAGTGGACAGAGCAAGCTCTATTTCCATCTCCCTGTTCTAAAAATCCATTTAATATATGGTCCCCAGATAGGGGACGTATCAGATATTAAACTGATAAGAACAGATACTACACTTGATCTTAGCCAAAAGGCCGAGAAGCGATAACCCGAACGGGCCGCGCGTTGCCCGAGCCTGCCCGATACTGCTGTTCAGCCCTTGCAGCGATTCAGCCTACTTCTAGGCAATTCCATGGGGCCCTGCAGGCTCACACACTCACAGCTACACGGGAGGTGAATAAAGGCCGGAGAGGAAGCCAGACAGGATTTGCTTCTTTTGCTTGCACCACAATGCAGTGCTGAAAGAGGAGGAATCTACATAAAAACGCCTTCCTGGCAACGCCCAAATGCCCTGCTGCCATGCAGATAAACACTGGCAGCGGCAGCAAGTGCATGCCCACAGCCACCCCTTGTTCCTTCACACCTTGTATCAGCTGTAATCCAGTCCAGTCCAGTGCTGCCTGCTGAGCAGCACTGACCAACACTGCCTGGGCCCAGGCTTTTATCTCTGAGGCCCCATTATGATGTCAGAAAGCTGGCTCTGGAATCCTGAGGGCTCCACTATGACACGTGCAAAGTTCCGTCTGAACTTTATATAAGACGGTGAGGCTCAGTCAGTCACTCAGTGTTGCCTGAGAGGGCAACACTGCAACAGCCGGCCGCCAGGCTGTCTTTTTTTTGCACAGCTAGTTGCCTCCAGGAGGCCACAAGAGGGAGACAAGGGACTGCAAAATGGAAAATAGGCATCCACCAACTTTACAGACAACTTCTCCTTGCTCCTACAACCTCCATCCTTGCACAGTTTGTTATTCTTCTAGGTAACATAGTAACAAATCCAAATTGCTGCTCTCTTTGTAGGCAAGCAAGGCTTTGTTGCAACTGCAATTCTTACTTCTTCTTGAAATGTAGGGACGACAGTACATTCCATCACATCCATCTAGTGTACACAGGTAGGTCCATTGTGGCGGGCAGGCGAGCGGGCGGGCTGCTTTATTGGCTGTTTGCTGTTCCCCTACTCCACTCCACTATTTGACTGTTGTGCTGCATCAATCAATCAATCAATCAATCAATCAATCAATCAATCAATCAATCAATCAATCAATCAATCAATCAGTGGCTGGCTCAGGTGCAGCTCTTTAACTTACCTAAAAGGGAGGGCGGAGAGAAGACAAGGAAGGTGAATGAGGTGTTCCAATGTGAAATGCCGGAAACACAGAAACACAGACGACACACAACAAGAGGTGGCAATCTATTCATTAATTGCATTTAATCAATGAGCTCATTATCACTCATGCATTGTCCAACAGGTGTTGAAATAATGGGATTAAAAGGGGAGATCCCTTCAGAAAGACAGAAACAATAGCAAAGACAAAAAACACTTTTGGAATCTGCTTTTAGTCAACACATAAGGAAAGGGTGCACCGGTCCTGGAAATACTGCAATACCAGGTCAATGCGTGGAGTGGACAGAGCAAGCTCTATTTCCATCTCCCTGTTCTAAAAATCCATTTAATATATGGTCCCCAGATAGGGGACGTATCAGATATTAAACTGATAAGAACAGATACTACACTTGATCTTAGCCAAAAGGCCGAGAAGCGATAACCCGAACGGGCCGCGCGTTGCCCGAGCCTGCCCGATACTGCTGTTCAGCCCTTGCAGCGATTCAGCCTACTTCTAGGCAATTCCATGGGGCCCTGCAGGCTCACACACTCACAGCTACACGGGAGGTGAATAAAGGCCGGAGAGGAAGCCAGACAGGATTTGCTTCTTTTGCTTGCACCACAATGCAGTGCTGAAAGAGGAGGAATCTACATAAAAACGCCTTCCTGGCAACGCCCAAATGCCCTGCTGCCATGCAGATAAACACTGGCAGCGGCAGCAAGTGCATGCCCACAGCCACCCCTTGTTCCTTCACACCTTGTATCAGCTGTAATCCAGTCCAGTCCAGTGCTGCCTGCTGAGCAGCACTGACCAACACTGCCTGGGCCCAGGCTTTTATCTCTGAGGCCCCATTATGATGTCAGAAAGCTGGCTCTGGAATCCTGAGGGCTCCACTATGACACGTGCAAAGTTCCGTCTGAACTTTATATAAGACGGTGAGGCTCAGTCAGTCACTCAGTGTTGCCTGAGAGGGCAACACTGCAACAGCCGGCCGCCAGGCTGTCTTTTTTTTGCACAGCTAGTTGCCTCCAGGAGGCCACAAGAGGGAGACAAGGGACTGCAAAATGGAAAATAGGCATCCACCAACTTTACAGACAACTTCTCCTTGCTCCTACAACCTCCATCCTTGCACAGTTTGTTATTCTTCTAGGTAACATAGTAACAAATCCAAATTGCTGCTCTCTTTGTAGGCAAGCAAGGCTTTGTTGCAACTGCAATTCTTACTTCTTCTTGAAATGTAGGGACGACAGTACATTCCATCACATCCATCTAGTGTACACAGGTAGGTCCATTGTGGCGGGCAGGCGAGCGGGCGGGCTGCTTTATTGGCTGTTTGCTGTTCCCCTACTCCACTCCACTATTTGACTGTTGTGCTGCATCAATCAATCAATCAATCAATCAATCAATCAATCAATCAATCAATCAATCAGTGGCTGGCTCAGGTGCAGCTCTTTAACTTACCTAAAAGGGAGGGCGGAGAGAAGACAAGGAAGGTGAATGAGGTGTTCCAATGTGAAATGCCGGAAACACAGAAACACAGACGACACACAACAAGAGGTGGCAATCTATTCATTAATTGCATTTAATCAATGAGCTCATTATCACTCATGCATTGTCCAACAGGTGTTGAAATAATGGGATTAAAAGGGGAGATCCCTTCAGAAAGACAGAAACAATAGCAAAGACAAAAAACACTTTTGGAATCTGCTTTTAGTCAACACATAAGGAAAGGGTGCACCGGTCCTGGAAATACTGCAATACCAGGTCAATGCGTGGAGTGGACAGAGCAAGCTCTATTTCCATCTCCCTGTTCTAAAAATCCATTTAATATATGGTCCCCAGATAGGGGACGTATCAGATATTAAACTGATAAGAACAGATACTACACTTGATCTTAGCCAAAAGGCCGAGAAGCGATAACCCGAACGGGCCGCGCGTTGCCCGAGCCTGCCCGATACTGCTGTTCAGCCCTTGCAGCGATTCAGCCTACTTCTAGGCAATTCCATGGGGCCCTGCAGGCTCACACACTCACAGCTACACGGGAGGTGAATAAAGGCCGGAGAGGAAGCCAGACAGGATTTGCTTCTTTTGCTTGCACCACAATGCAGTGCTGAAAGAGGAGGAATCTACATAAAAACGCCTTCCTGGCAACGCCCAAATGCCCTGCTGCCATGCAGATAAACACTGGCAGCGGCAGCAAGTGCATGCCCACAGCCACCCCTTGTTCCTTCACACCTTGTATCAGCTGTAATCCAGTCCAGTCCAGTGCTGCCTGCTGAGCAGCACTGACCAACACTGCCTGGGCCCAGGCTTTTATCTCTGAGGCCCCATTATGATGTCAGAAAGCTGGCTCTGGAATCCTGAGGGCTCCACTATGACACGTGCAAAGTTCCGTCTGAACTTTATATAAGACGGTGAGGCTCAGTCAGTCACTCAGTGTTGCCTGAGAGGGCAACACTGCAACAGCCGGCCGCCAGGCTGTCTTTTTTTTGCACAGCTAGTTGCCTCCAGGAGGCCACAAGAGGGAGACAAGGGACTGCAAAATGGAAAATAGGCATCCACCAACTTTACAGACAACTTCTCCTTGCTCCTACAACCTCCATCCTTGCACAGTTTGTTATTCTTCTAGGTAACATAGTAACAAATCCAAATTGCTGCTCTCTTTGTAGGCAAGCAAGGCTTTGTTGCAACTGCAATTCTTACTTCTTCTTGAAATGTAGGGACGACAGTACATTCCATCACATCCATCTAGTGTACACAGGTAGGTCCATTGTGGCGGGCAGGCGAGCGGGCGGGCTGCTTTATTGGCTGTTTGCTGTTCCCCTACTCCACTCCACTATTTGACTGTTGTGCTGCATCAATCAATCAATCAATCAATCAATCAATCAATCAATCAATCAATCAGTGGCTGGCTCAGGTGCAGCTCTTTAACTTACCTAAAAGGGAGGGCGGAGAGAAGACAAGGAAGGTGAATGAGGTGTTCCAATGTGAAATGCCGGAAACACAGAAACACAGACGACACACAACAAGAGGTGGCAATCTATTCATTAATTGCATTTAATCAATGAGCTCATTATCACTCATGCATTGTCCAACAGGTGTTGAAATAATGGGATTAAAAGGGGAGATCCCTTCAGAAAGACAGAAACAATAGCAAAGACAAAAAACACTTTTGGAATCTGCTTTTAGTCAACACATAAGGAAAGGGTGCACCGGTCCTGGAAATACTGCAATACCAGGTCAATGCGTGGAGTGGACAGAGCAAGCTCTATTTCCATCTCCCTGTTCTAAAAATCCATTTAATATATGGTCCCCAGATAGGGGACGTATCAGATATTAAACTGATAAGAACAGATACTACACTTGATCTTAGCCAAAAGGCCGAGAAGCGATAACCCGAACGGGCCGCGCGTTGCCCGAGCCTGCCCGATACTGCTGTTCAGCCCTTGCAGCGATTCAGCCTACTTCTAGGCAATTCCATGGGGCCCTGCAGGCTCACACACTCACAGCTACACGGGAGGTGAATAAAGGCCGGAGAGGAAGCCAGACAGGATTTGCTTCTTTTGCTTGCACCACAATGCAGTGCTGAAAGAGGAGGAATCTACATAAAAACGCCTTCCTGGCAACGCCCAAATGCCCTGCTGCCATGCAGATAAACACTGGCAGCGGCAGCAAGTGCATGCCCACAGCCACCCCTTGTTCCTTCACACCTTGTATCAGCTGTAATCCAGTCCAGTCCAGTGCTGCCTGCTGAGCAGCACTGACCAACACTGCCTGGGCCCAGGCTTTTATCTCTGAGGCCCCATTATGATGTCAGAAAGCTGGCTCTGGAATCCTGAGGGCTCCACTATGACACGTGCAAAGTTCCGTCTGAACTTTATATAAGACGGTGAGGCTCAGTCAGTCACTCAGTGTTGCCTGAGAGGGCAACACTGCAACAGCCGGCCGCCAGGCTGTCTTTTTTTTGCACAGCTAGTTGCCTCCAGGAGGCCACAAGAGGGAGACAAGGGACTGCAAAATGGAAAATAGGCATCCACCAACTTTACAGACAACTTCTCCTTGCTCCTACAACCTCCATCCTTGCACAGTTTGTTATTCTTCTAGGTAACATAGTAACAAATCCAAATTGCTGCTCTCTTTGTAGGCAAGCAAGGCTTTGTTGCAACTGCAATTCTTACTTCTTCTTGAAATGTAGGGACGACAGTACATTCCATCACATCCATCTAGTGTACACAGGTAGGTCCATTGTGGCGGGCAGGCGAGCGGGCGGGCTGCTTTATTGGCTGTTTGCTGTTCCCCTACTCCACTCCACTATTTGACTGTTGTGCTGCATCAATCAATCAATCAATCAATCAATCAATCAATCAATCAATCAATCAGTGGCTGGCTCAGGTGCAGCTCTTTAACTTACCTAAAAGGGAGGGCGGAGAGAAGACAAGGAAGGTGAATGAGGTGTTCCAATGTGAAATGCCGGAAACACAGAAACACAGACGACACACAACAAGAGGTGGCAATCTATTCATTAATTGCATTTAATCAATGCGCTCATTATCACTCATGCATTGTCCAACAGGTGTTGAAATAATGGGATTAAAAGGGGAGATCCCTTCAGAAAGACAGAAACAATAGCAAAGACAAAAAACACTTTTGGAATCTGCTTTTAGTCAACACATAAGGAAAGGGTGCACCGGTCCTGGAAATACTGCAATACCAGGTCAATGCGTGGAGTGGACAGAGCAAGCTCTATTTCCATCTCCCTGTTCTAAAAATCCATTTAATATATGGTCCCCAGATAGGGGACGTATCAGATATTAAACTGATAAGAACAGATACTACACTTGATCTTAGCCAAAAGGCCGAGAAGCGATAATCCGAACGGGCCGCGCGTTGCCCGAGCCTGCCCGATACTGCTGTTCAGCCCTTGCAGCGATTCAGCCTACTTCTAGGCAATTCCATGGGGCCCTGCAGGCTCACACACTCACAGCTACACGGGAGGTGAATAAAGGCCGGAGAGGAAGCCAGACAGGATTTGCTTCTTTTGCTTGCACCACAATGCAGTGCTGAAAGAGGAGGAATCTACATAAAAACGCCTTCCTGGCAACGCCCAAATGCCCTGCTGCCATGCAGATAAACACTGGCAGCGGCAGCAAGTGCATGCCCACAGCCACCCCTTGTTCCTTCACACCTTGTATCAGCTGTAATCCAGTCCAGTCCAGTGCTGCCTGCTGAGCAGCACTGACCAACACTGCCTGGGCCCAGGCTTTTATCTCTGAGGCCCCATTATGATGTCAGAAAGCTGGCTCTGGAATCCTGAGGGCTCCACTATGACACGTGCAAAGTTCCGTCTGAACTTTATATAAGACGGTGAGGCTCAGTCAGTCACTCAGTGTTGCCTGAGAGGGCAACACTGCAACAGCCGGCCGCCAGGCTGTCTTTTTTTTGCACAGCTAGTTGCCTCCAGGAGGCCACAAGAGGGAGACAAGGGACTGCAAAATGGAAAATAGGCATCCACCAACTTTACAGACAACTTCTCCTTGCTCCTACAACCTCCATCCTTGCACAGTTTGTTATTCTTCTAGGTAACATAGTAACAAATCCAAATTGCTGCTCTCTTTGTAGGCAAGCAAGGCTTTGTTGCAACTGCAATTCTTACTTCTTCTTGAAATGTAGGGACGACAGTACATTCCATCACATCCATCTAGTGTACACAGGTAGGTCCATTGTGGCGGGCAGGCGAGCGGGCGGGCTGCTTTATTGGCTGTTTGCTGTTCCCCTACTCCACTCCACTATTTGACTGTTGTGCTGCATCAATCAATCAATCAATCAATCAATCAATCAATCAATCAATCAATCAATCAGTGGCTGGCTCAGGTGCAGCTCTTTAACTTACCTAAAAGGGAGGGCGGAGAGAAGACAAGGAAGGTGAATGAGGTGTTCCAATGTGAAATGCCGGAAACACAGAAACACAGACGACACACAACAAGAGGTGGCAATCTATTCATTAATTGCATTTAATCAATGAGCTCATTATCACTCATGCATTGTCCAACAGGTGTTGAAATAATGGGATTAAAAGGGGAGATCCCTTCAGAAAGACAGAAACAATAGCAAAGACAAAAAACACTTTTGGAATCTGCTTTTAGTCAACACATAAGGAAAGGGTGCACCGGTCCTGGAAATACTGCAATACCAGGTCAATGCGTGGAGTGGACAGAGCAAGCTCTATTTCCATCTCCCTGTTCTAAAAATCCATTTAATATATGGTCCCCAGATAGGGGACGTATCAGATATTAAACTGATAAGAACAGATACTACACTTGATCTTAGCCAAAAGGCCGAGAAGCGATAACCCGAACGGGCCGCGCGTTGCCCGAGCCTGCCCGATACTGCTGTTCAGCCCTTGCAGCGATTCAGCCTACTTCTAGGCAATTCCATGGGGCCCTGCAGGCTCACACACTCACAGCTACACGGGAGGTGAATAAAGGCCGGAGAGGAAGCCAGACAGGATTTGCTTCTTTTGCTTGCACCACAATGCAGTGCTGAAAGAGGAGGAATCTACATAAAAACGCCTTCCTGGCAACGCCCAAATGCCCTGCTGCCATGCAGATAAACACTGGCAGCGGCAGCAAGTGCATGCCCACAGCCACCCCTTGTTCCTTCACACCTTGTATCAGCTGTAATCCAGTCCAGTCCAGTGCTGCCTGCTGAGCAGCACTGACCAACACTGCCTGGGCCCAGGCTTTTATCTCTGAGGCCCCATTATGATGTCAGAAAGCTGGCTCTGGAATCCTGAGGGCTCCACTATGACACGTGCAAAGTTCCGTCTGAACTTTATATAAGACGGTGAGGCTCAGTCAGTCACTCAGTGTTGCCTGAGAGGGCAACACTGCAACAGCCGGCCGCCAGGCTGTCTTTTTTTTGCACAGCTAGTTGCCTCCAGGAGGCCACAAGAGGGAGACAAGGGACTGCAAAATGGAAAATAGGCATCCACCAACTTTACAGACAACTTCTCCTTGCTCCTACAACCTCCATCCTTGCACAGTTTGTTATTCTTCTAGGTAACATAGTAACAAATCCAAATTGCTGCTCTCTTTGTAGGCAAGCAAGGCTTTGTTGCAACTGCAATTCTTACTTCTTCTTGAAATGTAGGGACGACAGTACATTCCATCACATCCATCTAGTGTACACAGGTAGGTCCATTGTGGCGGGCAGGCGAGCGGGCGGGCTGCTTTATTGGCTGTTTGCTGTTCCCCTACTCCACTCCACTATTTGACTGTTGTGCTGCATCAATCAATCAATCAATCAATCAATCAATCAATCAATCAATCAATCAATCAATCAATCAATCAGTGGCTGGCTCAGGTGCAGCTCTTTAACTTACCTAAAAGGGAGGGCGGAGAGAAGACAAGGAAGGTGAATGAGGTGTTCCAATGTGAAATGCCGGAAACACAGAAACACAGACGACACACAACAAGAGGTGGCAATCTATTCATTAATTGCATTTAATCAATGCGCTCATTATCACTCATGCATTGTCCAACAGGTGTTGAAATAATGGGATTAAAAGGGGAGATCCCTTCAGAAAGACAGAAACAATAGCAAAGACAAAAAACACTTTTGGAATCTGCTTTTAGTCAACACATAAGGAAAGGGTGCACCGGTCCTGGAAATACTGCAATACCAGGTCAATGCGTGGAGTGGACAGAGCAAGCTCTATTTCCATCTCCCTGTTCTAAAAATCCATTTAATATATGGTCCCCAGATAGGGGACGTATCAGATATTAAACTGATAAGAACAGATACTACACTTGATCTTAGCCAAAAGGCCGAGAAGCGATAATCCGAACGGGCCGCGCGTTGCCCGAGCCTGCCCGATACTGCTGTTCAGCCCTTGCAGCGATTCAGCCTACTTCTAGGCAATTCCATGGGGCCCTGCAGGCTCACACACTCACAGCTACACGGGAGGTGAATAAAGGCCGGAGAGGAAGCCAGACAGGATTTGCTTCTTTTGCTTGCACCACAATGCAGTGCTGAAAGAGGAGGAATCTACATAAAAACGCCTTCCTGGCAACGCCCAAATGCCCTGCTGCCATGCAGATAAACACTGGCAGCGGCAGCAAGTGCATGCCCACAGCCACCCCTTGTTCCTTCACACCTTGTATCAGCTGTAATCCAGTCCAGTCCAGTGCTGCCTGCTGAGCAGCACTGACCAACACTGCCTGGGCCCAGGCTTTTATCTCTGAGGCCCCATTATGATGTCAGAAAGCTGGCTCTGGAATCCTGAGGGCTCCACTATGACACGTGCAAAGTTCCGTCTGAACTTTATATAAGACGGTGAGGCTCAGTCAGTCACTCAGTGTTGCCTGAGAGGGCAACACTGCAACAGCCGGCCGCCAGGCTGTCTTTTTTTTGCACAGCTAGTTGCCTCCAGGAGGCCACAAGAGGGAGACAAGGGACTGCAAAATGGAAAATAGGCATCCACCAACTTTACAGACAACTTCTCCTTGCTCCTACAACCTCCATCCTTGCACAGTTTGTTATTCTTCTAGGTAACATAGTAACAAATCCAAATTGCTGCTCTCTTTGTAGGCAAGCAAGGCTTTGTTGCAACTGCAATTCTTACTTCTTCTTGAAATGTAGGGACGACAGTACATTCCATCACATCCATCTAGTGTACACAGGTAGGTCCATTGTGGCGGGCAGGCGAGCGGGCGGGCTGCTTTATTGGCTGTTTGCTGTTCCCCTACTCCACTCCACTATTTGACTGTTGTGCTGCATCAATCAATCAATCAATCAATCAATCAATCAATCAATCAATCAATCAATCAATCAATCAGTGGCTGGCTCAGGTGCAGCTCTTTAACTTACCTAAAAGGGAGGGCGGAGAGAAGACAAGGAAGGTGAATGAGGTGTTCCAATGTGAAATGCCGGAAACACAGAAACACAGACGACACACAACAAGAGGTGGCAATCTATTCATTAATTGCATTTAATCAATGAGCTCATTATCACTCATGCATTGTCCAACAGGTGTTGAAATAATGGGATTAAAAGGGGAGATCCCTTCAGAAAGACAGAAACAATAGCAAAGACAAAAAACACTTTTGGAATCTGCTTTTAGTCAACACATAAGGAAAGGGTGCACCGGTCCTGGAAATACTGCAATACCAGGTCAATGCGTGGAGTGGACAGAGCAAGCTCTATTTCCATCTCCCTGTTCTAAAAATCCATTTAATATATGGTCCCCAGATAGGGGACGTATCAGATATTAAACTGATAAGAACAGATACTACACTTGATCTTAGCCAAAAGGCCGAGAAGCGATAACCCGAACGGGCCGCGCGTTGCCCGAGCCTGCCCGATACTGCTGTTCAGCCCTTGCAGCGATTCAGCCTACTTCTAGGCAATTCCATGGGGCCCTGCAGGCTCACACACTCACAGCTACACGGGAGGTGAATAAAGGCCGGAGAGGAAGCCAGACAGGATTTGCTTCTTTTGCTTGCACCACAATGCAGTGCTGAAAGAGGAGGAATCTACATAAAAACGCCTTCCTGGCAACGCCCAAATGCCCTGCTGCCATGCAGATAAACACTGGCAGCGGCAGCAAGTGCATGCCCACAGCCACCCCTTGTTCCTTCACACCTTGTATCAGCTGTAATCCAGTCCAGTCCAGTGCTGCCTGCTGAGCAGCACTGACCAACACTGCCTGGGCCCAGGCTTTTATCTCTGAGGCCCCATTATGATGTCAGAAAGCTGGCTCTGGAATCCTGAGGGCTCCACTATGACACGTGCAAAGTTCCGTCTGAACTTTATATAAGACGGTGAGGCTCAGTCAGTCACTCAGTGTTGCCTGAGAGGGCAACACTGCAACAGCCGGCCGCCAGGCTGTCTTTTTTTTGCACAGCTAGTTGCCTCCAGGAGGCCACAAGAGGGAGACAAGGGACTGCAAAATGGAAAATAGGCATCCACCAACTTTACAGACAACTTCTCCTTGCTCCTACAACCTCCATCCTTGCACAGTTTGTTATTCTTCTAGGTAACATAGTAACAAATCCAAATTGCTGCTCTCTTTGTAGGCAAGCAAGGCTTTGTTGCAACTGCAATTCTTACTTCTTCTTGAAATGTAGGGACGACAGTACATTCCATCACATCCATCTAGTGTACACAGGTAGGTCCATTGTGGCGGGCAGGCGAGCGGGCGGGCTGCTTTATTGGCTGTTTGCTGTTCCCCTACTCCACTCCACTATTTGACTGTTGTGCTGCAATCAATCAATCAATCAATCAATCAATCAATCAATCAATCAATCAATCAATCAATCAGTGGCTGGCTCAGGTGCAGCTCTTTAACTTACCTAAAAGGGAGGGCGGAGAGAAGACAAGGAAGGTGAATGAGGTGTTCCAATGTGAAATGCCGGAAACACAGAAACACAGACGACACACAACAAGAGGTGGCAATCTATTCATTAATTGCATTTAATCAATGAGCTCATTATCACTCATGCATTGTCCAACAGGTGTTGAAATAATGGGATTAAAAGGGGAGATCCCTTCAGAAAGACAGAAACAATAGCAAAGACAAAAAACACTTTTGGAATCTGCTTTTAGTCAACACATAAGGAAAGGGTGCACCGGTCCTGGAAATACTGCAATACCAGGTCAATGCGTGGAGTGGACAGAGCAAGCTCTATTTCCATCTCCCTGTTCTAAAAATCCATTTAATATATGGTCCCCAGATAGGGGACGTATCAGATATTAAACTGATAAGAACAGATACTACACTTGATCTTAGCCAAAAGGCCGAGAAGCGATAACCCGAACGGGCCGCGCGTTGCCCGAGCCTGCCCGATACTGCTGTTCAGCCCTTGCAGCGATTCAGCCTACTTCTAGGCAATTCCATGGGGCCCTGCAGGCTCACACACTCACAGCTACACGGGAGGTGAATAAAGGCCGGAGAGGAAGCCAGACAGGATTTGCTTCTTTTGCTTGCACCACAATGCAGTGCTGAAAGAGGAGGAATCTACATAAAAACGCCTTCCTGGCAACGCCCAAATGCCCTGCTGCCATGCAGATAAACACTGGCAGCGGCAGCAAGTGCATGCCCACAGCCACCCCTTGTTCCTTCACACCTTGTATCAGCTGTAATCCAGTCCAGTCCAGTGCTGCCTGCTGAGCAGCACTGACCAACACTGCCTGGGCCCAGGCTTTTATCTCTGAGGCCCCATTATGATGTCAGAAAGCTGGCTCTGGAATCCTGAGGGCTCCACTATGACACGTGCAAAGTTCCGTCTGAACTTTATATAAGACGGTGAGGCTCAGTCAGTCACTCAGTGTTGCCTGAGAGGGCAACACTGCAACAGCCGGCCGCCAGGCTGTCTTTTTTTTGCACAGCTAGTTGCCTCCAGGAGGCCACAAGAGGGAGACAAGGGACTGCAAAATGGAAAATAGGCATCCACCAACTTTACAGACAACTTCTCCTTGCTCCTACAACCTCTATCCTTGCACAGTTTGTTATTCTTCTAGGTAACATAGTAACAAATCCAAATTGCTGCTCTCTTTGTAGGCAAGCAAGGCTTTGTTGCAACTGCAATTCTTACTTCTTCTTGAAATGTAGGGACGACAGTACATTCCATCACATCCATCTAGTGTACACAGGTAGGTCCATTGTGGCGGGCAGGCGAGCGGGCGGGCTGCTTTATTGGCTGTTTGCTGTTCCCCTACTCCACTCCACTATTTGACTGTTGTGCTGCATCAATCAATCAATCAATCAATCAATCAATCAATCAATCAATCAATCAGTGGCTGGCTCAGGTGCAGCTCTTTAACTTACCTAAAAGGGAGGGCGGAGAGAAGACAAGGAAGGTGAATGAGGTGTTCCAATGTGAAATGCCGGAAACACAGAAACACAGACGACACACAACAAGAGGTGGCAATCTATTCATTAATTGCATTTAATCAATGAGCTCATTATCACTCATGCATTGTCCAACAGGTGTTGAAATAATGGGATTAAAAGGGGAGATCCCTTCAGAAAGACAGAAACAATAGCAAAGACAAAAAACACTTTTGGAATCTGCTTTTAGTCAACACATAAGGAAAGGGTGCACCGGTCCTGGAAATACTGCAATACCAGGTCAATGCGTGGAGTGGACAGAGCAAGCTCTACTTCCATCTCCCTGTTCTAAAAATCCATTTAATATATGGTCCCCAGATAGGGGACGTATCAGATATTAAACTGATAAGAACAGATACTACACTTGATCTTAGCCAAAAGGCCGAGAAGCGATAACCCGAACGGGCCGCGCGTTGCCCGAGCCTGCCCGATACTGCTGTTCAGCCCTTGCAGCGATTCAGCCTACTTCTAGGCAATTCCATGGGGCCCTGCAGGCTCACACACTCACAGCTACACGGGAGGTGAATAAAGGCCGGAGAGGAAGCCAGACAGGATTTGCTTCTTTTGCTTGCACCACAATGCAGTGCTGAAAGAGGAGGAATCTACATAAAAACGCCTTCCTGGCAACGCCCAAATGCCCTGCTGCCATGCAGATAAACACTGGCAGCGGCAGCAAGTGCATGCCCACAGCCACCCCTTGTTCCTTCTCACCTTGTATCAGCTGTAATCCAGTCCAGTCCAGTGCTGCCTGCTGAGCAGCACTGACCAACACTGCCTGGGCCCAGGCTTTTATCTCTGAGGCCCCATTATGATGTCAGAAAGCTGGCTCTGGAATCCTGAGGGCTCCACTATGACACGTGCAAAGTTCCGTCTGAACTTTATATAAGACGGTGAGGCTCAGTCAGTCACTCAGTGTTGCCTGAGAGGGCAACACTGCAACAGCCGGCCGCCAGGCTGTCTTTTTTTTGCACAGCTAGTTGCCTCCAGGAGGCCACAAGAGGGAGACAAGGGACTGCAAAATGGAAAATAGGCATCCACCAACTTTACAGACAACTTCTCCTTGCTCCTACAACCTCCATCCTTGCACAGTTTGTTATTCTTCTAGGTAACATAGTAACAAATCCAAATTGCTGCTCTCTTTGTAGGCAAGCAAGGCTTTGTTGCAACTGCAATTCTTACTTCTTCTTGAAATGTAGGGACGACAGTACATTCCATCACATCCATCTAGTGTACACAGGTAGGTCCATTGTGGCGGGCAGGCGAGCGGGCGGGCTGCTTTATTGGCTGTTTGCTGTTCCCCTACTCCACTCCACTATTTGACTGTTGTGCTGCATCAATCAATCAATCAATCAATCAATCAATCAATCAATCAATCAATCAATCAATCAGTGGCTGGCTCAGGTGCAGCTCTTTAACTTACCTAAAAGGGAGGGCGGAGAGAAGACAAGGAAGGTGAATGAGGTGTTCCAATGTGAAATGCCGGAAACACAGAAACACAGACGACACACAACAAGAGGTGGCAATCTATTCATTAATTGCATTTAATCAATGAGCTCATTATCACTCATGCATTGTCCAACAGGTGTTGAAATAATGGGATTAAAAGGGGAGATCCCTTCAGAAAGACAGAAACAATAGCAAAGACAAAAAACACTTTGGTACTGAAACAGTTACTGCCGATCAGTTAACTCTTTCAGCACCCTGAACAGTGACTATTTAGTGTATGTGCACACACACTAATTACGTCCGTAAATGACGGACGTATTTCGGCCGCAAGTACCGGACCGAACACAGTGCAGGGAGCCGGGCTCCTAGCATCATACTTATGTACGATGCTAGGAGTCCCTGCCTCTCTGCAGGACAACTGTCCCGTACTGTAATCATGTTTTCAGTACGGGACAGTAGTTCCACGGAGAGGCAGGGACTCCTAGCATCGTACATAAATATGATGCTAGGAGCCCGGCTCCCTGCAGGGTGTTCGGTCCGGTACTTGCGGCCGAAATACGTCCGTCAATTACGGACGTAATTAGTGTGTGTGCACATACCCTTACTGACGTCGCCTAGCAACGCTGCCGTAATGACGGGTGCACACCTGTAGCCACCCATCATTACGGGGCCTCATGCACACGACCATAAAAACACCCGTTATCACGGGTCGTAATTACGACCCGAAATAGCGGGCCCATAGACTTCTGTTAGCCACGGGTACCTTCCCGTTTTCTCACGGGAAGGTGCCCGTGCCGTTAAAAAGATAGAACATGTTCTATTTTTTTATTTTACGGGCCGTGCTCGTAATTACGACTCGTAAGTACGAGCACGGCCGGCCGGCCACGGGCAGCTGGCCGCTTTTGCGAACCGTGCTGTCATTATAATTATAGCAGCACGGCCCGTAAAATAGAACATGTTCTATTTTTTTAACGGCACGGGCACCTTCCCGTGAGAATACGGAAAGGTACCCGTGGGTAACAGAAGTCTATGAGCCCGTTATTGCGGGTCGTAATTACGACCCGCAATAACGGGTGTTTTTACGGTCGTGTGCATGATGGGAGCACGGCTCGGAAAAACGAACGGCTGCCCGTGCTCATCTCCTGAAATAATCTGTGCTGCCTTAAACTCTGTGGACAGGTCAGGATCCTGTTTCTTTTAAATGCTGCTAGGGAACCCGCTCGATCCACTATATAAGGCTACGCTACAGTGCAGCATTTAAAAGAAACAGGATCCTGACCTGTCCACAGAGTTTAAGGCAGCACAGAGTATTTCAGGAGATGAGCGTGCAGATTCAGTGCTGTTGTGAACTCTGCTCTTACCATTACGTAGCTCTCAGTCTGTTATCTCTCCTCCACTCCTGTCCTCAAGAACACCTTCACATGATTGGCAAGTCACCACGTAATGGTAAGAGCAGAGTTCACAGCAGCACAGAGTATTTCAGGAGATGAGCGTGCGGATCTTGTGCGTGGTGGTGACTTGCCAATCATGTGAACGTGTTATAGAGGACAGGAGTGGAGGAGATGTAACAGACTGAGCTACGTAATGGTAAGAACAGAGTTCACAGCAGCACAGAGTATTTCAGGAGAGGAGCGTGCAGATTCAGTGCTGCTGTGAACTCTGCTCTTACCATTACGTAGCTCAGTCTGTTACCTCTCCTCCACTCCTGTCCTCAATAACACCTTCACGTGATTGGCAAGTCACCACCCCGCACAAGATCCGCACGCTCATCTCCTGAAATACTCTGTGCTGCTGTGAACTCTGCTCTTACCATTACGTGGTGACTTGCCAATCATGTGAAGGTGTTCTGGAGGACAGGAGTGGAGGAGAGGTAACAGACTGAGAGCTACGTAATGGTAAGAGCAGAGTTCGCAGCAGCACTGAATCTGCACGCTCATCTCCTGAAATACTCTGTGCTGCCTTAAACTCTATGGACAGGTCAGGATCCTGTTTCTTTTAAATGCTGCACTGTAGCGCAGCCGTATATAGTGGATCGAGCGGGTTCCCCAGCAGCATTTAAAAGAAACCGTGTTTGTGTATGTGTGTGTTTGTGTATATATGTGTGTTTGGGTATGTGACTTTGTCTGTTTTTGTTTTTATATGTGTGTGTGTATATATGGGTGTGTTTGTGTATATGTGTTTTGTGTATATGTTTGTGTATATATGGGTGTATTTGTGTATATGTTTGTGTGTAGATGTTTGTGTGTGTTTTTGTATATGTGTATATGTGTGTATATGGGTGTGTGTTTGTGTGTATATATGGGTGTGTTTGTGTATATGTGTTTGTGTATATGGGTGTGTGTTTGTGTGTATATATGGGTGTGTTTGTGTATATGTGTTTGTGTATATGTGTGTTTGGGTATGTGTGTTTTTGTTTGTATATGTGTTCGTGTATGTGTGTATAACTGTGTGTGTGTGTGTTTGGATATGTGTGTTTTTGTTTGTATATGTGTGAGTTCGTGTATATGTGTGTGTTTGTCTGTTTATGTGTGTGTGTATATCTTGTTGTGTTTGTGTATATATGTGTGTGTCTGTGTATGGTTGTTTGTTTGTGTGTGCGTGTATATATGTGTGTAGGTGAGTAGAAGTATTGGTATTGTTCACATTGATAACTGTTTTTTTATGTTGTTGCAGATTTTGATGTACCGATTGGACTACATCTACGATTCGTTGGACTACTGCGTAGATCTGCGTTTTTTCAAATTTTAATAAAATGGTTAACGAGGGTTTTGTTGGGGATTTCTTATTTCAATAAAAAAGAATTGTCTTTGTGTTTTTTTTTTCAAACTTTATTAGTGCCTAGATAATGGCAGTTGGCTGATTGACAGCGTCCATTATTAAGGCGGTACTTAGTGTTAGCCGGTGCAGAGGCTAGCACTAACCACCCATTATTACCCCGGTACCCACCACCACCAGGGGTGCCGGGAAGAGCTTGGTACGATCCAGTACCCAACCATCTGTTGTGATGGTCGGGTACTGGGGCGGCCGTAGGCTGGTATTATGAGGCTGGGAAGGGCCAAAATCAGTGGACCTTCCCACCCTTGTAATGCTAGGCTGCTGCTGCTGTGTTGTATCGGGCTGGTTATAAAAATGGGGGGGACCCCCACGTCGTTTTTTTTTGGAATTTAACAAATTTAGCAATAGACGGGTCCCCCACATTTTTAATAACCAGCCATATACAAGGCCGCAGCAGTCTGGCATTACATGGGTGGGAAGGGCCACTGGTTTTGTCCATTCCCAGGCTAATAACACTGTGTTGTATGTGGCTGGTTATGATAAATTGGGTGGAACCCCATGTCTTTTTTAAAAAAAAAATGTAAATAAATAAATAATTTAAAAAAATGACGTGGGGTCCCCCCCCACTTTTATAACCAGCCAGATACAACACAGCAGCAGCAGCCTAGCATTACAAGGGTGGGAAGGTCCACTGTTTTTGGCCCTTCCCAGCCTCATAATACCAGCCTGCGGCCGCCCCAGGGCCCGACCATCACAACAGATGGTCGGGTACTGGATGGTACCTGGCTCTTCCCGGCACCCCTGGTGGTTTTGGGTACCGGGGTAATAATGGTGGTTAGTGTTAGCCTCTGCACCGGCTAACACTAAGCCTCGCATTAGTAATGGATGTTGTCACTCAGACAGCGGCCATTACTAAAGTGGTAATAATAAAATTTGAAAAGAAAAAGACAAAGATATAGATAAAATATTTTATTGAAATAAAGCACCCCCAACACAACCCTCATTAACCATTTTATTGTAGAAAAAAAACCGTCATCGAAGTAGTCCTCGAAACCGACGTAGTCCAAACACCAAACCTGTAAAAAAATAAAATAATGAAATAAAACATGTTGTAGGCTTAGATTCAGTTTAATGTGTGATACTGACTGTTATACCATGTATAGAAGCCTGCCGCGAAGTTGACTTAGATACAGGGCGCCAGCAGACAGTATCATACATGGCCATACAGACATATATACATGCAAACTATCATACATACATGCATACACACACACATGAAAACATACATACATACAAACAAACATGCAAAGATACATACATACATATATACAAGCATGCACAAATATACATGCAAACATAAATACATGCAAACATAATTACATACATGCACATATATAAACATACATGCAAACATACATGCAAAAATAAAAACATGCAAACATACATACATGCACATATATACATACATACATGACAACATACATACAAACATACATGACAACATACATACATGCAAACATACATACATGCAAACATACATACACACATGCAAACATATATACATGCAAATATACATACAAACATGCACATGTATACATACATGCCAACATACATGCAAACATACATGCACATATATACATACATACATGACAACATACATACATGCAAATATACATACATACACACATGCACATATATACATACCAACATACATGCACATATATACATACATGACAACATACATACATACATGACAACATACATACATATATATATATATATATACACACATGCAAATATACATACATTCATGCAAACATACATGCAAACATACATACAAATATACATACACACATGCACATATATACATACATGACTACATACATACATACATACATGACAACATACATGCAAAAATACATACATGCAAATATATACATGCAAATATACATACAAACATGCACATATATACATACATGCCAACATACATGCAAACATACATGCACAGATATACATACATACATACATGCCAACATACATACATGCCAAAAAATAATAATAATACGTTCATACTTACTTTCCTCCTGTCCGGCCTCCAGCGATGACGTTTCATTCATGTCGCCGCTGCAGCCTGTGATTGGCTGCAGAGGCGGTCACGTGGGATGAAGCGTCATCCTGACGTGCGTGACCGCCACTACAGCCTGTGATTGGCTGCAGCGGCGAAAGGGATGAAACGTCATCGCTGGAGGCCGGACAGGAGGAAAGTAAGTACGAACGTATAATTTTTATTTTTTTATTACATTTAAATGGTATTTTCCGCGCGCCGAGCATGTACTGTGAAGGTTGCTGAAAGAGTTAGTGCAGCCCATTAACTCTATCAGCACCCTGGACAGTAGCATGCTCGGCGCACGTAAGTGACAGGTTCGGTCAGAACTAGTTCGGTCCGAACCGAACTTTTTTGTGAAATTCGGCGAACTAGCCGAACCGAACTTTTGATAAGTTCGCTCATCTCTAATAGTAACAAATCCAAATTGCTGCTCTCTTTGTAGGCAAGCAAGGCTTTGTTGCAACTGCAATTCTTACTTCTTCTTGAAATGTAGGGACGACAGTACATTCCATCACATCCATCTAGTGTACACAGGTAGGTCCATTGTGGCGGGCAGGCGAGCGGGCGGGCTGCTTTATTGGCTGTTTGCTGTTCCCCTACTCCACTCCACTATTTGACTGTTGTGCTGCATCAATCAATCAATCAATCAATCAATCAATCAATCAATCAATCAATCAATCAATCAATCCATCAATCAATCAATCAGTGGCTGGCTCAGGTGCAGCTCTTTAACTTACCTAAAAGGGAGGGCGGAGAGAAGACAAGGAAGGTGAATGAGGTGTTCCAATGTGAAATGCCGGAAACACAGAAACACAGACGACACACAACAAGAGGTGGCAATCTATTCATTAATTGCATTTAATCAATGAGCTCATTATCACTCATGCATTGTCCAACAGGTGTTGAAATAATGGGATTAAAAGGGGAGATCCCTTCAGAAAGACAGAAACAATAGCAAAGACAAAAAACACTTTTGGAATCTGCTTTTAGTCAACACATAAGGAAAGGGTGCACCGGTCCTGGAAATACTGCAATACCAGGTCAATGCGTGGAGTGGACAGAGCAAGCTCTATTTCCATCTCCCTGTTCTAAAAATCCATTTAATATATGGTCCCCAGATAGGGGACGTATCAGATATTAAACTGATAAGAACAGATACTACACTTGATCTTAGCCAAAAGGCCGAGAAGCGATAACCCGAACGGGCCGCGCGTTGCCCGAGCCTGCCCGATACTGCTGTTCAGCCCTTGCAGCGATTCAGCCTACTTCTAGGCAATTCCATGGGGCCCTGCAGGCTCACACACTCACAGCTACACGGGAGGTGAATAAAGGCCGGAGAGGAAGCCAGACAGGATTTGCTTCTTTTGCTTGCACCACAATGCAGTGCTGAAAGAGGAGGAATCTACATAAAAACGCCTTCCTGGCAACGCCCAAATGCCCTGCTGCCATGCAGATAAACACTGGCAGCGGCAGCAAGTGCATGCCCACAGCCACCCCTTGTTCCTTCACACCTTGTATCAGCTGTAATCCAGTCCAGTCCAGTGCTGCCTGCTGAGCAGCACTGACCAACACTGCCTGGGCCCAGGCTTTTATCTCTGAGGCCCCATTATGATGTCAGAAAGCTGGCTCTGGAATCCTGAGGGCTCCACTATGACACGTGCAAAGTTCCGTCTGAACTTTATATAAGACGGTGAGGCTCAGTCAGTCACTCAGTGTTGCCTGAGAGGGCAACACTGCAACAGCCGGCCGCCAGGCTGTCTTTTTTTTGCACAGCTAGTTGCCTCCAGGAGGCCACAAGAGGGAGACAAGGGACTGCAAAATGGAAAATAGGCATCCACCAACTTTACAGACAACTTCTCCTTGCTCCTACAACCTCCATCCTTGCACAGTTTGTTATTCTTCTAGGTAACATAGTAACAAATCCAAATTGCTGCTCTCTTTGTAGGCAAGCAAGGCTTTGTTGCAACTGCAATTCTTACTTCTTCTTGAAATGTAGGGACGACAGTACATTCCATCACATCCATCTAGTGTACACAGGTAGGTCCATTGTGGCGGGCAGGCGAGCGGGCGGGCTGCTTTATTGGCTGTTTGCTGTTCCCCTACTCCACTCCACTATTTGACTGTTGTGCTGCATCAATCAATCAATCAATCAATCAATCAATCAATCAATCAATCAATCAATCAATCAATCAATCAGTGGCTGGCTCAGGTGCAGCTCTTTAACTTACCTAAAAGGGAGGGCGGAGAGAAGACAAGGAAGGTGAATGAGGTGTTCCAATGTGAAATGCCGGAAACACAGAAACACAGACGACACACAACAAGAGGTGGCAATCTATTCATTAATTGCATTTAATCAATGAGCTCATTATCACTCATGCATTGTCCAACAGGTGTTGAAATAATGGGATTAAAAGGGGAGATCCCTTCAGAAAGACAGAAACAATAGCAAAGACAAAAAACACTTTTGGAATCTGCTTTTAGTCAACACATAAGGAAAGGGTGCACCGGTCCTGGAAATACTGCAATACCAGGTCAATGCGTGGAGTGGACAGAGCAAGCTCTATTTCCATCTCCCTGTTCTAAAAATCCATTTAATATATGGTCCCCAGATAGGGGACGTATCAGATATTAAACTGATAAGAACAGATACTACACTTGATCTTAGCCAAAAGGCCGAGAAGCGATAACCCGAACGGGCCGCGCGTTGCCCGAGCCTGCCCGATACTGCTGTTCAGCCCTTGCAGCGATTCAGCCTACTTCTAGGCAATTCCATGGGGCCCTGCAGGCTCACACACTCACAGCTACACGGGAGGTGAATAAAGGCCGGAGAGGAAGCCAGACAGGATTTGCTTCTTTTGCTTGCACCACAATGCAGTGCTGAAAGAGGAGGAATCTACATAAAAACGCCTTCCTGGCAACGCCCAAATGCCCTGCTGCCATGCAGATAAACACTGGCAGCGGCAGCAAGTGCATGCCCACAGCCACCCCTTGTTCCTTCACACCTTGTATCAGCTGTAATCCAGTCCAGTCCAGTGCTGCCTGCTGAGCAGCACTGACCAACACTGCCTGGGCCCAGGCTTTTATCTCTGAGGCCCCATTATGATGTCAGAAAGCTGGCTCTGGAATCCTGAGGGCTCCACTATGACACGTGCAAAGTTCCGTCTGAACTTTATATAAGACGGTGAGGCTCAGTCAGTCACTCAGTGTTGCCTGAGAGGGCAACACTGCAACAGCCGGCCGCCAGGCTGTCTTTTTTTTGCACAGCTAGTTGCCTCCAGGAGGCCACAAGAGGGAGACAAGGGACTGCAAAATGGAAAATAGGCATCCACCAACTTTACAGACAACTTCTCCTTGCTCCTACAACCTCCATCCTTGCACAGTTTGTTATTCTTCTAGGTAACATAGTAACAAATCCAAATTGCTGCTCTCTTTGTAGGCAAGCAAGGCTTTGTTGCAACTGCAATTCTTACTTCTTCTTGAAATGTAGGGACGACAGTACATTCCATCACATCCATCTAGTGTACACAGGTAGGTCCATTGTGGCGGGCAGGCGAGCGGGCGGGCTGCTTTATTGGCTGTTTGCTGTTCCCCTACTCCACTCCACTATTTGACTGTTGTGCTGCATCAATCAATCAATCAATCAATCAATCAATCAATCAATCAATCAATCAATCAGTGGCTGGCTCAGGTGCAGCTCTTTAACTTACCTAAAAGGGAGGGCGGAGAGAAGACAAGGAAGGTGAATGAGGTGTTCCAATGTGAAATGCCGGAAACACAGAAACACAGACGACACACAACAAGAGGTGGCAATCTATTCATTAATTGCATTTAATCAATGAGCTCATTATCACTCATGCATTGTCCAACAGGTGTTGAAATAATGGGATTAAAAGGGGAGATCCCTTCAGAAAGACAGAAACAATAGCAAAGACAAAAAACACTTTTGGAATCTGCTTTTAGTCAACACATAAGGAAAGGGTGCACCGGTCCTGGAAATACTGCAATACCAGGTCAATGCGTGGAGTGGACAGAGCAAGCTCTATTTCCATCTCCCTGTTCTAAAAATCCATTTAATATATGGTCCCCAGATAGGGGACGTATCAGATATTAAACTGATAAGAACAGATACTACACTTGATCTTAGCCAAAAGGCCGAGAAGCGATAACCCGAACGGGCCGCGCGTTGCCCGAGCCTGCCCGATACTGCTGTTCAGCCCTTGCAGCGATTCAGCCTACTTCTAGGCAATTCCATGGGGCCCTGCAGGCTCACACACTCACAGCTACACGGGAGGTGAATAAAGGCCGGAGAGGAAGCCAGACAGGATTTGCTTCTTTTGCTTGCACCACAATGCAGTGCTGAAAGAGGAGGAATCTACATAAAAACGCCTTCCTGGCAACGCCCAAATGCCCTGCTGCCATGCAGATAAACACTGGCAGCGGCAGCAAGTGCATGCCCACAGCCACCCCTTGTTCCTTCACACCTTGTATCAGCTGTAATCCAGTCCAGTCCAGTGCTGCCTGCTGAGCAGCACTGACCAACACTGCCTGGGCCCAGGCTTTTATCTCTGAGGCCCCATTATGATGTCAGAAAGCTGGCTCTGGAATCCTGAGGGCTCCACTATGACACGTGCAAAGTTCCGTCTGAACTTTATATAAGACGGTGAGGCTCAGTCAGTCACTCAGTGTTGCCTGAGAGGGCAACACTGCAACAGCCGGCCGCCAGGCTGTCTTTTTTTTGCACAGCTAGTTGCCTCCAGGAGGCCACAAGAGGGAGACAAGGGACTGCAAAATGGAAAATAGGCATCCACCAACTTTACAGACAACTTCTCCTTGCTCCTACAACCTCCATCCTTGCACAGTTTGTTATTCTTCTAGGTAACATAGTAACAAATCCAAATTGCTGCTCTCTTTGTAGGCAAGCAAGGCTTTGTTGCAACTGCAATTCTTACTTCTTCTTGAAATGTAGGGACGACAGTACATTCCATCACATCCATCTAGTGTACACAGGTAGGTCCATTGTGGCGGGCAGGCGAGCGGGCGGGCTGCTTTATTGGCTGTTTGCTGTTCCCCTACTCCACTCCACTATTTGACTGTTGTGCTGCATCAATCAATCAATCAATCAATCAATCAATCAATCAATCAATCAATCAATCAATCAGTGGCTGGCTCAGGTGCAGCTCTTTAACTTACCTAAAAGGGAGGGCGGAGAGAAGACAAGGAAGGTGAATGAGGTGTTCCAATGTGAAATGCCGGAAACACAGAAACACAGACGACACACAACAAGAGGTGGCAATCTATTCATTAATTGCATTTAATCAATGAGCTCATTATCACTCATGCATTGTCCAACAGGTGTTGAAATAATGGGATTAAAAGGGGAGATCCCTTCAGAAAGACAGAAACAATAGCAAAGACAAAAAACACTTTTGGAATCTGCTTTTAGTCAACACATAAGGAAAGGGTGCACCGGTCCTGGAAATACTGCAATACCAGGTCAATGCGTGGAGTGGACAGAGCAAGCTCTATTTCCATCTCCCTGTTCTAAAAATCCATTTAATATATGGTCCCCAGATAGGGGACGTATCAGATATTAAACTGATAAGAACAGATACTACACTTGATCTTAGCCAAAAGGCCGAGAAGCGATAACCCGAACGGGCCGCGCGTTGCCCGAGCCTGCCCGATACTGCTGTTCAGCCCTTGCAGCGATTCAGCCTACTTCTAGGCAATTCCATGGGGCCCTGCAGGCTCACACACTCACAGCTACACGGGAGGTGAATAAAGGCCGGAGAGGAAGCCAGACAGGATTTGCTTCTTTTGCTTGCACCACAATGCAGTGCTGAAAGAGGAGGAATCTACATAAAAACGCCTTCCTGGCAACGCCCAAATGCCCTGCTGCCATGCAGATAAACACTGGCAGTGGCAGCAAGTGCATGCCCACAGCCACCCCTTGTTCCTTCACACCTTGTATCAGCTGTAATCCAGTCCAGTCCAGTGCTGCCTGCTGAGCAGCACTGACCAACACTGCCTGGGCCCAGGCTTTTATCTCTGAGGCCCCATTATGATGTCAGAAAGCTGGCTCTGGAATCCTGAGGGCTCCACTATGACACGTGCAAAGTTCCGTCTGAACTTTATATAAGACGGTGAGGCTCAGTCAGTCACTCAGTGTTGCCTGAGAGGGCAACACTGCAACAGCCGGCCGCCAGGCTGTCTTTTTTTTGCACAGCTAGTTGCCTCCAGGAGGCCACAAGAGGGAGACAAGGGACTGCAAAATGGAAAATAGGCATCCACCAACTTTACAGACAACTTCTCCTTGCTCCTACAACCTCCATCCTTGCACAGTTTGTTATTCTTCTAGGTAACATAGTAACAAATCCAAATTGCTGCTCTCTTTGTAGGCAAGCAAGGCTTTGTTGCAACTGCAATTCTTACTTCTTCTTGAAATGTAGGGACGACAGTACATTCCATCACATCCATCTAGTGTACACAGGTAGGTCCATTGTGGCGGGCAGGCGAGCGGGCGGGCTGCTTTATTGGCTGTTTGCTGTTCCCCTACTCCACTCCACTATTTGACTGTTGTGCTGCATCAATCAATCAATCAATCAATCAATCAATCAATCAATCAATCAAGCAATCAATCAGTGGCTGGCTCAGGTGCAGCTCTTTAACTTACCTAAAAGGGAGGGCGGAGAGAAGACAAGGAAGGTGAATGAGGTGTTCCAATGTGAAATGCCAGAAACACAGAAACACAGACGACACACAACAAGAGGTGGCAATCTATTCATTAATTGCATTTAATCAATGAGCTCATTATCACTCATGCATTGTCCAACAGGTGTTGAAATAATGGGATTAAAAGGGGAGATCCCTTCAGAAAGACAGAAACAATAGCAAAGACAAAAAACACTTTTGGAATCTGCTTTTAGTCAACACATAAGGAAAGGGTGCACCGGTCCTGGAAATACTGCAATACCAGGTCAATGCGTGGAGTGGACAGAGCAAGCTCTATTTCCATCTCCCTGTTCTAAAAATCCATTTAATATATGGTCCCCAGATAGGGGACGTATCAGATATTAAACTGATAAGAACAGATACTACACTTGATCTTAGCCAAAAGGCCGAGAAGCGATAACCCGAACGGGCCGCGCGTTGCCCGAGCCTGCCCGATACTGCTGTTCAGCCCTTGCAGCGATTCAGCCTACTTCTAGGCAATTCCATGGGGCCCTGCAGGCTCACACACTCACAGCTACACGGGAGGTGAATAAAGGCCGGAGAGGAAGCCAGACAGGATTTGCTTCTTTTGCTTGCACCACAATGCAGTGCTGAAAGAGGAGGAATCTACATAAAAACGCCTTCCTGGCAACGCCCAAATGCCCTGCTGCCATGCAGATAAACACTGGCAGCGGCAGCAAGTGCATGCCCACAGCCACCCCTTGTTCCTTCACACCTTGTATCAGCTGTAATCCAGTCCAGTCCAGTGCTGCCTGCTGAGCAGCACTGACCAACACTGCCTGGGCCCAGGCTTTTATCTCTGAGGCCCCATTATGATGTCAGAAAGCTGGCTCTGGAATCCTGAGGGCTCCACTATGACACGTGCAAAGTTCCGTCTGAACTTTATATAAGACGGTGAGGCTCAGTCAGTCACTCAGTGTTGCCTGAGAGGGCAACACTGCAACAGCCGGCCGCCAGGCTGTCTTTTTTTTGCACAGCTAGTTGCCTCCAGGAGGCCACAAGAGGGAGACAAGGGACTGCAAAATGGAAAATAGGCATCCACCAACTTTACAGACAACTTCTCCTTGCTCCTACAACCTCCATCCTTGCACAGTTTGTTATTCTTCTAGGTAACATAGTAACAAATCCAAATTGCTGCTCTCTTTGTAGGCAAGCAAGGCTTTGTTGCAACTGCAATTCTTACTTCTTCTTGAAATGTAGGGACGACAGTACATTCCATCACATCCATCTAGTGTACACAGGTAGGTCCATTGTGGCGGGCAGGCGAGCGGGCGGGCTGCTTTATTGGCTGTTTGCTGTTCCCCTACTCCACTCCACTATTTGACTGTTGTGCTGCATCAATCAATCAATCAATCAATCAATCAATCAATCAATCAATCAATCAATCAGTGGCTGGCTCAGGTGCAGCTCTTTAACTTACCTAAAAGGGAGGGCGGAGAGAAGACAAGGAAGGTGAATGAGGTGTTCCAATGTGAAATGCCGGAAACACAGAAACACAGACGACACACAACAAGAGGTGGCAATCTATTCATTAATTGCATTTAATCAATGAGCTCATTATCACTCATGCATTGTCCAACAGGTGTTGAAATAATGGGATTAAAAGGGGAGATCCCTTCAGAAAGACAGAAACAATAGCAAAGACAAAAAACACTTTTGGAATCTGCTTTTAGTCAACACATAAGGAAAGGGTGCACCGGTCCTGGAAATACTGCAATACCAGGTCAATGCGTGGAGTGGACAGAGCAAGCTCTATTTCCATCTCCCTGTTCTAAAAATCCATTTAATATATGGTCCCCAGATAGGGGACGTATCAGATATTAAACTGATAAGAACAGATACTACACTTGATCTTAGCCAAAAGGCCGAGAAGCGATAACCCGAACGGGCCGCGCGTTGCCCGAGCCTGCCCGATACTGCTGTTCAGCCCTTGCAGCGATTCAGCCTACTTCTAGGCAATTCCATGGGGCCCTGCAGGCTCACACACTCACAGCTACACGGGAGGTGAATAAAGGCCGGAGAGGAAGCCAGACAGGATTTGCTTCTTTTGCTTGCACCACAATGCAGTGCTGAAAGAGGAGGAATCTACATAAAAATGCCTTCCTGGCAACGCCCAAATGCCCTGCTGCCATGCAGATAAACACTGGCAGCGGCAGCAAGTGCATGCCCACAGCCACCCCTTGTTCCTTCACACCTTGTATCAGCTGTAATCCAGTCCAGTCCAGTGCTGCCTGCTGAGCAGCACTGACCAACACTGCCTGGGCCCAGGCTTTTATCTCTGAGGCCCCATTATGATGTCAGAAAGCTGGCTCTGGAATCCTGAGGGCTCCACTATGACACGTGCAAAGTTCCGTCTGAACTTTATATAAGACGGTGAGGCTCAGTCAGTCACTCAGTGTTGCCTGAGAGGGCAACACTGCAACAGCCGGCCGCCAGGCTGTCTTTTTTTTGCACAGCTAGTTGCCTCCAGGAGGCCACAAGAGGGAGACAAGGGACTGCAAAATGGAAAATAGGCATCCACCAACTTTACAGACAACTTCTCCTTGCTCCTACAACCTCCATCCTTGCACAGTTTGTTATTCTTCTAGGTAACATAGTAACAAATCCAAATTGCTGCTCTCTTTGTAGGCAAGCAAGGCTTTGTTGCAACTGCAATTCTTACTTCTTCTTGAAATGTAGGGACGACAGTACATTCCATCACATCCATCTAGTGTACACAGGTAGGTCCATTGTGGCGGGCAGGCGAGCGGGCGGGCTGCTTTATTGGCTGTTTGCTGTTCCCCTACTCCACTCCACTATTTGACTGTTGTGCTGCATCAATCAATCAATCAATCAATCAATCAATCAATCAATCAATCAATCAATCAGTGGCTGGCTCAGGTGCAGCTCTTTAACTTACCTAAAAGGGAGGGCGGAGAGAAGACAAGGAAGGTGAATGAGGTGTTCCAATGTGAAATGCCGGAAACACAGAAACACAGACGACACACAACAAAAGGTGGCAATCTATTCATTAATTGCATTTAATCAATGAGCTCATTATCACTCATGCATTGTCCAACAGGTGTTGAAATAATGGGATTAAAAGGGGAGATCCCTTCAGAAAGACAGAAACAATAGCAAAGATAAAAAACACTTTTGGAATCTGCTTTTAGTCAACACATAAGGAAAGGGTGCACCGGTCCTGGAAATACTGCAATACCAGGTCAATGCGTGGAGTGGACAGAGCAAGCTCTATTTCCATCTCCCTGTTCTAAAAATCCATTTAATATATGGTCCCCAGATAGGGGACGTATCAGATATTAAACTGATAAGAACAGATACTACACTTGATCTTAGCCAAAAGGCCGAGAAGCGATAACCCGAACGGGCCGCGCGTTGCCCGAGCCTGCCCGATACTGCTGTTCAGCCCTTGCAGCGATTCAGCCTACTTCTAGGCAATTCCATGGGGCCCTGCAGGCTCACACACTCACAGCTACACGGGAGGTGAATAAAGGCCGGAGAGGAAGCCAGACAGGATTTGCTTCTTTTGCTTGCACCACAATGCAGTGCTGAAAGAGGAGGAATCTACATAAAAACGCCTTCCTGGCAACGCCCAAATGCCCTGCTGCCATGCAGATAAACACTGGCAGCGGCAGCAAGTGCATGCCCACAGCCACCCCTTGTTCCTTCACACCTTGTATCAGCTGTAATCCAGTCCAGTCCAGTGCTGCCTGCTGAGCAGCACTGACCAACACTGCCTGGGCCCAGGCTTTTATCTCTGAGGCCCCATTATGGTGTCAGAAAGCTGGCTCTGGAATCCTGAGGGCTCCACTATGACACGTGCAAAGTTCCGTCTGAACTTTATATAAGACGGTGAGGCTCAGTCAGTCACTCAGTGTTGCCTGAGAGGGCAACACTGCAACAGCCGGCCGCCAGGCTGTCTTTTTTTTGCACAGCTAGTTGCCTCCAGGAGGCCACAAGAGGGAGACAAGGGACTGCAAAATGGAAAATAGGCATCCACCAACTTTACAGACAACTTCTCCTTGCTCCTACAACCTCCATCCTTGCACAGTTTGTTATTCTTCTAGGTAACATAGTAACAAATCCAAATTGCTGCTCTCTTTGTAGGCAAGCAAGGCTTTGTTGCAACTGCAATTCTTACTTCTTCTTGAAATGTAGGGACGACAGTACATTCCATCACATCCATCTAGTGTACACAGGTAGGTCCATTGTGGCGGGCAGGCGAGCGGGCGGGCTGCTTTATTGGCTGTTTGCTGTTCCCCTACTCCACTCCACTATTTGACTGTTGTGCTGCATCAATCAATCAATCAATCAATCAATCAATCAATCAATCAATCAGTGGCTGGCTCAGGTGCAGCTCTTTAACTTACCTAAAAGGGAGGGCGGAGAGAAGACAAGGAAGGTGAATGAGGTGTTCCAATGTGAAATGCCGGAAACACAGAAACACAGACGACACACAACAAGAGGTGGCAATCTATTCATTAATTGCATTTAATCAATGAGCTCATTATCACTCATGCATTGTCCAACAGGTGTTGAAATAATGGGATTAAAAGGGGAGATCCCTTCAGAAAGACAGAAACAATAGCAAAGACAAAAAACACTTTTGGAATCTGCTTTTAGTCAACACATAAGGAAAGGGTGCACCGGTCCTGGAAATACTGCAATACCAGGTCAATGCGTGGAGTGGACAGAGCAAGCTCTATTTCCATCTCCCTGTTCTAAAAATCCATTTAATATATGGTCCCCAGATAGGGGACGTATCAGATATTAAACTGATAAGAACAGATACTACACTTGATCTTAGCCAAAAGGCCGAGAAGCGATAACCCGAACGGGCCGCGCGTTGCCCGAGCCTGCCCGATACTGCTGTTCAGCCCTTGCAGCGATTCAGCCTACTTCTAGGCAATTCCATGGGGCCCTGCAGGCTCACACACTCACAGCTACACGGGAGGTGAATAAAGGCCGGAGAGGAAGCCAGACAGGATTTGCTTCTTTTGCTTGCACCACAATGCAGTGCTGAAAGAGGAGGAATCTACATAAAAACGCCTTCCTGGCAACGCCCAAATGCCCTGCTGCCATGCAGATAAACACTGGCAGCGGCAGCAAGTGCATGCCCACAGCCACCCCTTGTTCCTTCACACCTTGTATCAGCTGTAATCCAGTCCAGTCCAGTGCTGCCTGCTGAGCAGCACTGACCAACACTGCCTGGGCCCAGGCTTTTATCTCTGAGGCCCCATTATGATGTCAGAAAGCTGGCTCTGGAATCCTGAGGGCTCCACTATGACACGTGCAAAGTTCCGTCTGAACTTTATATAAGACGGTGAGGCTCAGTCAGTCACTCAGTGTTGCCTGAGAGGGCAACACTGCAACAGCCGGCCGCCAGGCTGTCTTTTTTTTGCACAGCTAGTTGCCTCCAGGAGGCCACAAGAGGGAGACAAGGGACTGCAAAATGGAAAATAGGCATC